>NC_056728.1:279234070-279336570 GCF_019279795.1 Protopterus annectens
GAACATAGCCAGTTTGCAGGCTGTGGTTAAACATGCGTGGGCTTGCTAGGTCATGTTTTAAGTTGTTTAAAAGACAATTTGGGATGCTGTCTGGTCCCACTGATGCCGTGTTTTTGACCTTGGAGAGTGCCAGCATGACCTGCTCACTTGAGATAATAGGCTGAGGAATGGTGGCAAGTGTACTTTGGGTGATGACTGAAGGGGACAGGGTGGTGAAGTTTGCTCCAAATCTGTCAGCTAGCAGGTTGGCTATTACCTCCAGCTGAGTATGGGTGGTGCCATCCACAACCAGTTCAGTGCATAGCTGGGTATTCCCTTTTAGATTTCAGATGTAGCTAAATAATACCTTGTGATTATCCTTAGCCAGGGAGGCTATTTTTGCTCTGTAAATAGCTCCGGAGGACTTGACAAGATCTCTAATTCGTTTGCTTAAGCTAGAGAGGGATTTCTTCCTCCGCTGAGCCAGTTCCCTCTTGTTCTTGGACATTAGTTTCTTTCTCTTGTTGTATAGCCTGTTTATACTAGAGGTCCACCAGGGTGGACTGTTTATTCATAGGTTCATAGGTTCATAGGTTCATACTAGGCTATCTGCCCAAGGGCATTTATAAGCCTAGCCCATAGTTATGTGGCTTTCGCCACCCCTTTAGTTTGAATAAAACTATGCCTATTATTTTGCTGTGCCTCTGTCAAGCAGTGACACTGAAGTAATCCCTGGGGTATATCTGCGATCTCCCATCCATTGGTCAAGATTCCTCTTGAACAAGGCCAGCGAGGTGCTCTGCCTCACATGTACCGGGATTTTGTTCCACAGCATAGGGAGTCTCTGGGTGATGAATCTGTCCCTCCAGCACGTTCTATTAATAACCGTGTCAAGGTTTAAGTCTCCCGCCCTTGTGGTTCTGAGGGATCTAGATTTTTTGAGGTGAAGCATATTAATAAAATCTGGGTTTGACATGGCCTTATATGTCAGGCACAGGTCACCTCTGAGCAAGCGGTATGAGACTGAATAGAGCTGGAGTTCTTTCAGTCGGGCAGCATAACACATATTTTTGAGACCCTTTATCCTTTTGGTGAGGAACTTTTGGGGCCTCTCCAGCTGCTGCAGGTGTCGGGTCAGATACATTCTGAATGGGGCATTGTACTCAATCATAGGTCTAATGAGTGATGAGTACAGAGGGACGATGACCTCCCTTGATCTAGATGTGAATCCCTTCATGATCAGGTGGGCAATGTAGAAGGTTTTCCTAACTACTTTAGCAACATGAGTGTCAAACGAAAGGCTACTGTCAACCTGGGTCCCCAGATCCCTGATGACTTCTTCTGTGCTCAGTGGATTGCCACCTATATGGTAGCTAGGGGTAACCTTGTTTTTCCCGAAGGGTATGACTATGCATTTCTTGGCGTTTAACTTTAGGCTATGGCTCTGGCACCAGTTATCCGTTTCTGTGAGGCCCTTCTGAAGGATATCTGTGTCAGATGTGTTTTCGACTATGGCGCCCAGTTTGCAGTCATCTGCAAACTTTGTCAGCCATAACCCTCCTGCTTTTGCTTGTACTTCAGAAAAGTAGATGCCGAACAAGAGTGGACCCAGGACTGAGCCCTGTGGGACACCACTTGTGACAGGCTTTGAGTCTGACATGGTTCCAGCAACTCTGACCCTGTGGGTTCTGTCACTTAGCCAGTTTGCAACCCATCTTGTGATGTATGGGTTTACATTCAAGCTGATGAGTTTTTCGATGATACCTGAGTGGGGTATTGTGTCAAGGCCTTTGCCAGGTCAAGGTAGGCTGTATGGACTGCCTTTCCTCATCAATGGCCTTGGTGACTGTCTCGAAAAAGTCAACCAAGTTTAAAAGGCATGATCTGCCTTTGACAAAGCCAAACTGGGTTGGATCCAAAGTCTGCAAGTTCCCTATGTCTTTATTTATGAGTTCCATTATGATCCTCTCCATGGCTTTGCAGATAAGGCTTGTCAAGCTAATGGGACGGTAATTTCCAGGGTCGGTGGAGGCACCGCCCTTGTGAAGTGGGACCACAGTCGCCGTGCGCCACTCCTTGGGTACGTATCCTGAGGTGAGGCTAAGATTAAACAGCTGTCCTAACTGCGGGTTTAATTCCTCATTGAGTTCGTGGAGCACACAGCCGGGGACACCATCCGGTCCCATGGATGCTGTGTTTTTTGCCTTGGAGAGAGCAGTTCTTACCTGGGCGTTGGAGATGTTTGGGGGGCTACAATCCTCTGGTATAGATATCTCTCCTTTTGGGGAGGGGGTTTGCACTGAACCTGTCAGCCAGTATGTTGGCAATGTGTGTAGGTTCAGTAATCTTCACATCATTTTGAACTAATTCTGAGCATATCTGTGAGTTTCCTCCTAGGTTTCTAACATAGCTAAAGAAGGCCTTATGATTGTCTTTTGAGTCCTTGGCGATTTTTCTCTCAAAATTTGCCTTGGATGATTTTATGAGAGCTCTTACTTTTTACTTATAATGATCAAAGGTGTCTTACCTTTCAAGGATTTTGCTCTATCTTGTAGTAGCTTCCTCCTTTTGTTGTAGAGCTTGTTTATGGCTCGGGTCCACCAGACTGGACGCTTGCCTTTGGTACAAAGAGTCTTAGTTTTGTTTGGGATTGCCTGATCCATGCAGTCCTGTAGGTGCTGGTAGAAGGCATTTGTAAGTGATTCAGAGGTTTGAGTAATGTTTACCACTGGCTCAGGGGCCTTAAAGGAGATCACACTAGTATTTAGAAGTGTGAAGTCGGCTTTTGAGAAGTTTTTCACTGTGGTCTTTTTTATTTCAGGTGGGGGCGGGATGAGGACCTCCAGCGAGATTAGTTTATGATCTGATCTCACCAGTGAGGGGTATACTTCCGGTGTTGAACATTGTGATCCCATGTTCGTGATGATGAGATCAAGTATGTTTTCTCCTCTTGTGGGGATGGTGACTAGTTGTTCCAATGCATTTGAGTTTATGAACTCCAGGAACCTTTGGGCTAGAGTGTTTGGGCTTGAGTAGTGTTCCCAGTCTATATTAGTGTAGTTGAAGTCACCTAGTATGATGGTGTTTGGAGATACATTTATCCCCTCCAATGTTTTCAGGAAGGCCATGTGAGGTTCCTGAGTTTGAGAGGGTGGCCTGTAACATGCTACAAATTGCAGAGCAGTCTTGCCTATGGTTAATTGCGATCCGATGCATCGTGCATTGCCACCAACCTTGAGGTATGGGTGTCCTTTATGAATATGGACACCCCCCCTCCTTTCTTGGTGTTGTCCGGATTTTGGGGCCGGAACGCATGATATGAGGTGAAACCTGATAGTGCTGGGGTGCTCTCAGGAGCCTTGAACCAGGTTTCTGTCACAGCACAGACATTGATGTTCTCCATACTGAGAAGGGCCTCGAGTGCGTGCATCTTGAGATTGAGACTTCTGGCATTGAGCAGCATTACCCTTAGTTTTTTTCCTTTTTTGTGTTTTAGGGTGGTAGGTTTAGAATTTGAGCCTTGCCTAAAAAAGGCACTATGGGGGTGGCAAGAGCCTTTGCCAATATCCGGAAGCCTAGGGGTGACAGGTGCAAGCCGTCCCTTGCGAAGCAGCGTGGCTTGTCCAGCATGTCATTCCAGGCAGACAGACATTGGATCCCCTTTGAATGACACCAGAATTTAAGCCAATTATTAAAGCTGATCATCTTATCACTGTATTGTGGCATCGTTCTAGGTGAAGGTAGGATACTGCCTGGTTTTAATCCAGTCAGGTACAGCCGGTTCTATACGACTACTTAAATGGTTATACAGCGCATTGTTATACACTTCTGTGTAGGAGTCCATGTTATCTGCGTTAGAGGGGGGCTTTGAAACTTCTTAATACCATCACTTAGTAGAAGGTAGTCTGTCTTCAAAAAATTCTTAAGCATTTTGAACTTTATGGGGTCTGATCTTACCAGGGAGGACATCACACCGTGGGGGTGGGGTGGGGTGCAGTGTTCTTTCACATTGGTGAGTACTATGTCCGGCACATTTGAGCCTCTTGTGGGTGTGCCGACTAACTGTTCCAAAGCATTTGCATTGACAAGGTCCCAGAACCTCTGAGCCATCATGTTTATGTTTGTGTATGTTTCCCAGTCGATGGTAGAATAATTAAAATCACCTATGAGTATGGTGTTGGGCTGTATGGGAAGTGACTCCAGTAAGTACATGTATGCGGTATGCTTTTCTGTTTCATGGTGGGGGGACCTATAGCTAGCTATGATGTGGTAGGGGGCTTTGCCTATAGTTAATTGGACATGAAGTAGCTGAAGAGAGTCATACTGTTTTACCAGTCTTGAGGTATACGTATCCTTAATGAAGATGGATACACCTCCTCCTTGGTTCTTTCATGCTTAGTTTGTGGTCTGAACATACGGAAATCATTGTAGCCCTGCATGGCCAGGGTGTTTTCCGCACCTTTGAACCATGTCTTGGTGACTGTACAGATGTCAGCGTCTTCCAAAATGAGGAGTGCTTCCAGGGAGTGCAATTTCTTGTTTAGACTCCTAGCATTAAGCAGTCATACCTTGAGTTTACCTATTGAGGATTTTGTTATGTTGTGAAATTGGTTATTTTGACACTGCCTAAAAAAGGCACAACAGAGGTGGCTAATGCCATTGCCAGTATCCAAAAGCCTAGAGAAGGCAGGTGCAGATCATCTCTGCAAAGCAGTATGGCCTGTTGACCCTGTCTTCCCAGGCTCAGATATTGGCTTTCCTTGGACTGACACCAGAAGCTATGCTAATTGTTAAAGTCAATTATTTTTTTGTTTGTATTGTGGCATCATCCTTGAAGAAGGTAGAATGTTGCTTAAGGCTAGGCTTGTACCTGCCTGTGACACATAATCTGAAAGCTCAGTCATGTCTCTCTTCATATAGTCCAGAGAGGTACATCTCAAGTTATTCACCCCCACATGCACTATGACAGAGACATACTGGTACTTGTGGTTGAGTGACTTGAGTGCTTAAATGACTTGATGGATCCAGGCACCTAAAAGACACCTAACCATAACCTGCTCCTTGTCCAGCCCAGTAAGGGGAACATCCGTGTGTCTCACAATGGAGTCACCTATAACCAGTAGATTAGGTTTTGTGGTGTTACGCCTTATGGGCTTATTTGTTGAGATATTGGTGCGTGTGTTACTATGTGTTGTGGTTTTTTGCATTGTTATGTGTGTAAATGGTTTCTGTTTGTGAGGCCTCTGATCTTTTGGTAAGTTATTACTGAGTATCTCCGCATGTGTGGGTTTATGTGTCATGTCCTTATTTTGTGTGGTATTCGATTTGTCCTTATGTGAGAGTCTTGCATACAATTTCTCAGTATAACTATATATCTCACATAAAGTATAAAGTATTTGTCTATTTGTTTCAGGAGTAAGTGGTTGTCAGTATATATGAGACAGTTGCTACATTGCCTCAGGATGGCCATGTCAATCAGGCTGGCCAGAGGGATGATGGAAAACTGCCCATCCATGATAGCAGACTGTTATGGTATGTTTTATTAGGGAAGGGAATGGGTTAATTTGACAGGACTGTGTTTGTAGAGCTGAGACTACAAGTGGAACCTATACTTTGTGTAGGCTAAGGTTGATCAATAGGGAAAACACTGCTCTGTGCACAACTGAGTTGCTCCTAGAGCAGCAGAAAAGCTTGGAAGGGTTTCATTGACAGCTGTTTAGGGAAAAACCTGAGCTTCTAGTTTTTGCTTCTATACATGGCACTGCTAACCGCCGTTGTTCGTAGAGCAGCTCTGCACAAACGTAAGGCTTAAATATTAGCCAAGGGAAACAAACAAGTTTAAGCTAACTACCAATCAGGAAAGCAGACAATAAGCCTTTCACAAGCAGTCCCCAACTCAGACAGGTTAGATTAGTGCACATCTGCCACAAGCGTGCAGAAAAACACCTTCTTAATGTAGAATAGCTGGTTTGAGCCCAAGTGTAGCAAGACCACACAAACTACCTACAATAGAACTAACAGATACAATGTAATGCAGTGCAATTAACTACTTAAAGCAGCAGTAGATAGTACAGTTGTGTTTTTTTATACATTGCAAAAACAACAGCAACTAGCTTAAGAGTTAACTGATAAAGTACAGTCACAGTATATAAGATAAGTACAAAAATACTTATTTTTGCCTTTAGTTGTGGATTACGCCAGGTGAAAGCAGATTCTCAGCAACCATCCTTGTGGACACCGAGCTACTGTATATTACTTACATGGGAATTATTCTAAAGCACCTGGCTGATGGAATGTACTATGCCATAGAAGAGTTACTTGTAAAACTACTGAGAGACAAGTTAAAGACTCAAGCCTGTACCTCTTCAAACATGCTAGTAGTTTTCTTGTGATGGAAGGTAAATTGCTGCCATTCTCTGAGTTCCTGAGGACCACTGTCTCTCTTAGAGTTGTTTTCTGGTTGGCTCCTTAGTTTCTTTTATTTTACTTAATTCCTATTCATTGCTGTCCTTTTGGCTGGACTGCTCTGAGCTGTTCCTGTGTGCATTGGATTTATTTTCTACCTAATTTGATGATTTTTCTGGGTTCCTTCTACACCAGGGAAATACATTTTTGTTGCACTTGGTTTAGTTTAGCCATTATAAACTACTGTAACTATTTTGGAGCATTTAAACAGAAACAGCATTTTCATAAAGAACAGCTTGTTCAGCCAGGTGCTGGAGACCATCTTGGAAACTGTAGTAATTTTTTATTGTGAAAGAAGGTTAATTACGACCATTTCTGAGTGTCTGAGCACAACTGGCTCTCCCAGAGTTGTATTCTGGTTGGTGCTTTTGTTTGTATTGGTTTGTTGAATTGTTAGTTATTGCACTTTTATGTACTGAGCCTGTGCAGTGCTTCTGTAGTTGCAGATGAATACTGGGTAGTGGGTGGATTTTAATGTTTTCCCTTCAGTCAGAGCTCCCAAACTGTCATTTGTTCCCCTAGTTGATATTTGACTTAATTGTGCCCAGGACAGCATTAGCATATGCTTACTTTTACTTGGCTGTACTGATTTCTTCTAGCTGCATTGACAGCATCAGCATGGTGGGAGTTAGTGTGTTGAAACCACTGATACCATTCTAATAGCTTTCCTGTGTGCTTATCCAGACAGTACTCAAAACACTGAATAGTACAGAGGGACAACAAACTTGTTCCCTGTCTGTTGCCAGCCTCTTAGCACTTGCTGTCCTAAGGCAGTGTAGAAACTGCTTTATACTTACTGATAATGAACTCCTATGTAACACAGAAAACTCTGATTTTGAGAGGTGCAAATACCTGGCTAATATGGAGGCATCTGTCTCATGATTAACAACATGCAGTGAAAATCTCTGGTCACACCCTTACCTCAGCCACAGCCACATTATTAGACAGAGCACACAACAGTGTCATATGCTGATGCCATAAGTAAATCCTAGAACTCATACAAACAGGCCTCAGTGAAATTCTCTTAGCTGACCTACTCCATGCAAGCCTATGTCTATAAGTCACCATCAGCCAATTTGCTCTCAGTCAAGTATTCATAAAAAGACTTCTGACAAAAATGTTTTGGTAATTGGTGATTCAGTTGTTAGGCATACAGATTCCCCAGTCACCAGGCTGGACAAGGACAGGGCTACTGTCAGCTGTCTTTTTGGTGCTAGGATCACAGACATTACAAGGCCATCAAGATCCTTTCCCTAGACAAGTATGACTATGACATGATAGCAGTCCATATGGGAGTGAATGACCTGGGGTGCAAAACCCTAAGGGTCATTCAGAGAGACATGTCAAAACTTTATGTACATATGACAGATGACAGGTTAAACTCTAGTACTGAGTGGAATCCTTCCTTCACCAAGAATGAAGACCTAGGTATGAAAAGAAGACAATTAGCTTTAACAATTGGCCTAATAGCTGGTGTCATTCCAGGAGGTTCCAGTATATATCAGCCTGGGATACGATGATTGATGGACCTACTTGTTTTGCAAGGGATGGAATACATCTTTTGTTCAATAATTTCTGAATAAAGGAAAAATCCTTTGCCCATAGTGCCTTCTTTGGGCACAGTCCATCTCACGGATATCTCGACTTAACAAATTCATCTAACCCTAAGTTGGACCACATTAAAGTGGCTCTTCTCAATGCCAGGAGTCTCAGTAACAGATTGCTCAATCATGAGGTGCTCCTGCTTCTGGAACATGTGTGTGTGTAGTGTAGTTATACCTGGGTTTTGCACCTGCCATGCCTTCAGGCCTGGTGGAAATTGCAGTGGTATCGCCATATTTGTCAGGGACCACATCTCATCCAATCTGATGCCTATGGATCTATAAATCGAACTCCTAGAACATCAGGTTACCATGGATGCATGCTACAGAACCCCCTTCATGTCCCCAGATGATCATGCTACATTTCTGGATGTTGTAGAAAAAATTCATGTAAGCAACAACTTCATTATCCTATTTGACTTCAATTACCCTGACATAGACTGGAGCACCTACCTGTAACATAGGGTATAGCCAGATATATTTGGATTTGATAAATAGGAATTCCCTGGATGAAATACTTAAAGCCTACAAGAGGCCAAAATATTCTGTATTAGGTCACCTTAAATATTGCCTCTGCCTGCTCCACTCCTCTAGTCTCTTCTTCAGCAGTTGAGTTGGACCATAAACTTTGATACTTGCTCTCATAACCATCATATGCCCTGTAACCAACATCTTCATATTTAAGGACTTCATAAAGGTGAACCTTATACAGTTATATGATAAAATACCTAAATTTACCCATGACATCGCTGCCATTGACCCTGACACAACAGGAAACTTCACTAAGGAGTTTTATGCTCACCTAGTCAACTTCATAGATCTAGCAGTCCCAGCTAGAGTCAAATACAATGGGAAATTAAAAAAATGCTGCTGGTCACCTTACATAAATAAACGTTGTAATAAGAGACTGATCACCTTATGCTGTACAGGAAAGATAGAATTCCTCGGAATTTGTATAATATAAAGATATCACCAAGACACTACAAAGCACTATTAAGGACCAGTAAAGCAACCCGTGAACAGAGATTAGCTTCTGGAGTGAAGGATCGCTATAAATCTTTCTTTAACTATTTCAGGAAACTAAGAAATAACAATCAGCATTACTCTAAACTTTTCCTCAATCGGTCCTCCCAGTCTGACTAAAATGACATCACAAATAGGTTCACTGCAGACTTCACTCTGAAACCCCTGTTCAAACATCACTCATCCCAGAATCCCTTACACCCCCTATCATCACTAAGGAACATGTTGTTCAGATGCTATTAAAGGCCAACAACACTTCCCGTGTGTGTCCTGACAACATACGTGCGTGCTTAATGAACAGTATGAAATAAGCTCTCGCCAAACCTCTCCTTAAATTGTTTAACCTAAGTTCAGCCACAGGCATTGTTCCCAACTCCTGTCACAATGATGTGGCAATGCCCGTTCATAAGGGTGGCCTTACCATAGACCTCAAAATTAGAGACCAGTCAGCCTTATGAGTGTGATCTATAAAATTATAGAGCATATCATAACTGATCTCTTCAGGCTTGACCCAAAGTTTGGCTTCACCAATGAGAGATCATGCCTGTTAAATCTTATTAACTTCTTGAGAGGTCAAACAAGCTGTCAGCAGTGGTCACACTGTTCATGCAGCTTATCAAAACCTGGCCAAAGCATTTGGTACATTACCTCATGCCAGTATTTTAAGGAAACTGTTTGCCTTAAACCTAGATTTTTATAGTAAGATGTATAGCTAATTGGCTGAAAGACAGAATCCACGTATTTTGTGTATCAGATGTCTCTGCAGATGAAGCTGAGATAGCCACTGGAGTCCCCTAAGGGTCTGTACTGGGTGCTGTTCTGTTCAACATCTCCTTCTCTAATCTCAAAACTGATAACTAGGACCTCTGACCTACCAAATTTGCAGACAACTGGAAACTGGATGTAATTGCTAAACTCATCAGATATCTGTACTCTTTAGAAAGAGCTTACACTAGTTAACTGCTGTATGGATAGTGGGCTTAAAATGAAAGCCAAAAAGTGTAGTATTGTTTCCTTTGGAAAACAGCAATTACCCACAACATACAGCATAAATATTACTCCATTACTAAACTAAAAGGTAGTCAGGGACCTAGACACTTTGGTTAATAGTTCCCTTTCCTTTGATCATCATGTGGCAACTGTAGTCAATAAATGATTCTGCTTAGCACAACTAATAGCCAAAGGTAATTCTGTAAATCAAAATATGTTATCATTCCCTATATTCACTAGTAATCAGAACCATTATAGAGTACAAACCTCCCTTTAGGATATACATTACTTGATTTATCCAAAAAACTAAAAAAGCCCCAGAGGTTCTTAACCATAAAGATCTCTGGTCTTAAGAACTTTAGTTACGAGGAGATGCAGTAATCTCTTTCCCTAATCTCTTTGTTTTATAGACTTCTGAGGACTGATCTGTGCCTTGGTTACTGCATTATTAGAGATACTGCGGTCCTTGACATCCTGTATTTCAGTAAGTCAAACAGCACAACTAACACTAGAACCAGAGACCCGAACTTCATCAACAGATAAACAGAATGCACTGGAGACAGAGTCATCATTAAGTGCCTCACCAGGCTTGACAAGGAGAAGGTCACCTATCAGGTGCCAGGATCCGTCAAATTACACATGCACTCAAGTCACTCAACAACAAGTACCATTATGGCTCTGTCATAGTTCATGTTGGAGTGAATGACTTCAGATGCACCTCTCTGGACTATATGAAGAGAGACATGACTGAACTGTCAGATTATGTGTCCCAGGCAGGTATGACCCAAGCCCTAAACAGTATTCTACCTTCACCCAAGATGATGCCACAGTATAAACAAAAAATGATTGACTTCAGCAATTGGCTTAGCTTGTGGTGTAAGTCCAGGGGGATCCAGTATCTGTCATCCTGGGAAGAAGTGGTTGACATGTCTAAAAATATCTCTCAACTGTACAGATTTTTGCAGAATGTCCAGATTTTTGCCTCATATTTTTGGTCCATTTCTCCTAAAATTGTAGTTTCTGTAAATCATCACCAAATTATTGAGAGTTGACATTAGAAAATAATGACAGACATTTGAGTTTTGGACTTCATACCTTTCAGAAAATTCATGCTAATGCAAAACATGTTGTTCCATCAGTTTGCTAAGTTTGTAAGAGCAGTATTTCAAAAGTGTCCCTATATTTGATCCTTTGACCCCCATTATTGATGGCTTTGTTCAGATTTCTTGCTCTTACAGGTTGAGAGGTATGAGTCTAAACATGAAACTGCACTCCCTAGAAACACTACTTACCTTGGAAGATGCTGCCATGTGTGCAGTCATTGAGACATGGTTCAAGGCTGCAGAGAGCACCCCGGCCGTGCAAGACTACAATGCCTTCCACACATTCAGATCTCAAAATGAGCATGAAAGAACCAAAGGTGAAGGTATACCCATCTTCATTAAGGCCAAGTACACCTCAAGACTGGTCAGACAGTACAACTCTCAAACTATTCCATGTCCATTTAACTATAAGCAAAATAACCTACCACATCATTGCTATCTATAGGTTCCCCACCATGAATCAAGAAAAGAACACTGCCTATCATGTCTTAATGGAGTTACTCGCCATACAGCCCAACACCTTAGCCATGGGAGATTTCAACTATTCTTCCATTGACTGGGTGACATACATGAACACGAACATGCTCGCCAAGAGGTTTGTCAATACAGATGCTCTGGAACAGATAGTCTACACCCCAACAGGGGGCTCAGATGTCCTAGACATAGTCCTAACCTACATGGAAGGTCACTGTACTACCCCCGTGTGATGCTGTCCCAGATAAGGTTGGACCATAAATCAGTCTTGTTCAAAGTAACTTTTGAACCTGTCACTACCACAGGAGCAAAAAAAACTAAAAAACTTTTCCAAAGCAAACAACAGCCTACTAAGCAATGGTATAACAAGTTTTATACCTCCCACAGTCACAGGCAACAATGACTACTATGCAGAGGTGTATACATATGCCCTGTATAAACACTTAAGCAACTGTATAGACTCCACTGTACCTGACTGGATTAAAAGCAGGTCCTCCTGAAAAACCAGGCCATGCTGGTGGACCTTAAGTATAAGCAGGTTACATAACAAAAGAAAGAAACTGATGTCTATGAACAGCAGGAAACTGACACAGCAGAAGAAGAATTCCCTCCACAGCTTGAACAAGCAAATCAGAAATCTTGTAAAGCCCTCTAAAGCTAATTACAAAGCTAAAATAGCATCCATAGCTAAGGATAATCATAAGGCATTCTTTAACTACATCTGAAATCTAAAAGGGAATGCCCAGCTATGTGCTGAACTGGTAGTTGATGGTACCACTCATACTATACTGGAGGAAATTGCCAATTTGCTAGCTGACAGATTTGGTGTAAACTTCACCCCCCCTGCCACCACCCAGCCATACCATAATGCATACCTGACGCCAGTCCTCTCCCTAGTATATGTAGAGATCAGGTCATGTCTGCTCCCTCTCCAAGGCCAAAAACATGGCTTTAAAGGGACCAGATAACATCCTAGGTTGCTTATTAAGCAATCTGAAACAAGACCTAGCAGACCCACTTGGCATTCTCTTTAACCATAGCATGAGAACTGGCTTTGTTCCAGCAGCGTAGAGAACAGCAACAGTAATCTTCTTGCACAAAGCGGGGCCATCAGCCAACCCTGGGAACTATAGTCCCATAAGTCTAACCAGCCTCATCTGCAAGACCATGGAAAGAATCATCATGGACCTTATCAACAAGGACATAAGTGACCTTCAAACTCTAGACCCAACCCAGTTTGGCTTCATTAAGGGTAGATCATGCTTATTAAACCTAGGAGACTTTTTCGAGAAAGTCATCAAAGCTCTGGATGAAGGTGAAACAGTGCATACTGCCTATCTTGACCTAGCCAATGCTTTTGACACAATCCCCCACTCAGGTATCATTGAGAAACTCTCCCAGCTGGGGATTAACCCTTACATCATTAGATGAGTAGCCAACTGGTTCACCAGCAGAACACATACTGTCAAGGTTGGTGACTCCATCTGTACCAGTAAACCCGTCACCAGTGGCATACGACAAAGATCTGTGCTGGGCCTTTTACTATTTGGAATCTATTTCTCAGAAGTCCAGGCTAATGTAGATGGCCTTTGGCTTACCAAGTTCACTTATGATTGCAAATTGGGTGTAATCACTGAGTCCCCCCCAGTGATGTTAACATATTACAGGAAGGGCTAACACAAATGACTGGTGCCAATGCTATGGTCTAAAACTAAACACAAAAAATTGCATTATTATTGCCTTTGGCAAAGCAGAATTCCCTGCTAATTACAATATTGACAGCATCCCTCTAAGTTCAAACCCAGTGATATAAAATCTTGGAACACAGGTAGGTAGCAATCTGAACTTTGACCACCAAGTTTCCACAGTGGTAAGGAAAGCCTACTACATTGCGCATCTCTTAAGTAAGGGCATCACATCAAGGTCTAAGGATGTTATAACTCCACTGTATTTGACCCACATCAGACCATTAATAGAATATAATGCTCCCTTCTGCATGTACCTCACCAGACACCTGCAGCAGCTGGAGAGAACACAGAGGTTTCACACCAAGAAAATACAGGGCTCCCAAACCATGACTTGCGTAGATATACTGAAAGCCCTGTCATTGTACTCTGTATCATATAGGCTGCTGAGAGGAGACTTGTGCTTGGCCTACAGGGCAGTCTCTGACCCTGCCCTGATGGATAAGCTGCACATCCACAAGTCAAATGGCAGAAGAGTCACTCACTCTAAGGATCTTAATCTAGCCTGTGACATTAACAGAACATGCTGGAGAGACAGATATATCTCCCAGAGATTGCAGCTACTCTGAAATAAACTTCCACTTCACATGAAGCAGACCTCCTCACTGATTCTATTCAAGCGCAACCTGGACAAATGGATGGGAGACCAAAAATTCACTCCAGTGGTGGCACCTAGTTCCCTCATGGACAGGAGTAGTTAGTGTTTATCGTAGACTTACTCTGTGAATTACATCCATCTAACCAAGGACAACTGAAGCAACTCAGGATTAACATGGCTGAGTGTGTAAGGACTCTAGGGCCACTAGTATAGTAACTTCCTATGAACCTATAAAGTCCCTCTGCAGGATAAGCAATGCAATTCATTGTATTACTTCAAACTAATCCTAGATGATTGGATGGGTATTTTCAGCCTAAGAATAACTGACCTCTCCATCGTTGACAAAGGAGGTAAATCATGAAGGTAGGCATTGGCAAGGCATGCATGGCCTTTAGACTAAAATAAGTTTGAAATTCCTATGAATCCTATGAAAGCATATGGTATGCATCATTTACAGTGCAGCAGGTGTGGCTAGGGCAGCAAGTTCTGTCTGTTGACCTCTTCTCTCTGTTGTGGGTGTAAATTTTTACCCTGCTCAGCATGCCGCTAATAAGGTGCAGCTGAGCCAGTACCAGATATAATTTAGGCATGGCACACAGCAGCAGCAGAGCACTGGAAAAGAGTTAGAGGTTCTTGGTAATGACCAGAGGTTATGCTTAGCTGCAGAGCAGACAGTATCAGTCCTGAGACTTTACACAAATGTTGTACTCTGGATGCAGTCATGAGTCAGTTCCCCTCCATCAAAATGCTTGATGAAGGGTTTCCAATGACATATAGAAAAATAATACCCAGAAAATAAAACAATTTCTGTTCACTTCCAGAATGCCATAGCTACTTTTGCCCCATATTTCATCCCACTGGTTGTAGGTGGCAAGAAGGAAAGTATTAAATCTCATAAAAAAAAAAAAAAAAAAAACATTATCCAATGTCCTAACAATTGAGAAAGGCTTAGGTATTTCAGATTTTACCTCAGACTAATCTTGTTTCTCAGCAGCCTAAGCATATTCCTTCCAAAGAAAATATTTTGAGTGGTCATGGTGTCTCTCTTTTTAATTTCTCCAAATCTTTTGGGTTTCTAATACCATGACGGGAATGGACCCCATTCCTAAGTCAAAGTATAATTAAAGTTCATGAAATTAGTATTGTTTCACTCTTTGATGTCAGCCAAAGGTGCTCTTCACAGCACATGCAATGTGCCCAATAATGAATGACTCCTTCTGTAATTCGTACGGAGCTACATGTATTGGTAGCATGTCTAAATATGATTGTAGACTCGTTTTTATAAGACCCATTGCTCCTACTACTATTGGAACTGTCTAGGTATCTTACTTCCACATTGCTCTCATTTCTGCTTGCAAATCCTGATATTTTAAGACTTTGTGTTTCTCACTGTGCACAGGACACTATAGTCACTGGGTGTGGTGATTTCAATGATCAATGCTATTTTTGTCTTTTCTTGGACCACTACATCCCATTTTCTAGCATCTGTCTTTTCAGCTGTTGGTAATGGATGATCCCATGTGATGTCAACTTCATCATTTTCTATGATGCTTTGTGGCTCATGTTTCCAGTGTTTTTCAGCCACTTCAATACCATAATGTTTGCACAATCACCAGTCCAGCAGTCTCGCCACATTATTATGCCTTTCAGTATGCAGTCCTTGTGCCATTAGTATGTCGCAACCAGCAACAAGGTGTGCAACTGTATCCAGTTCTGTTTTGCAAAATCTACATTTGTCTGTTTCTCCCACATGTTCAATGGACTTTGTAAACCACCGTGTAAGTAGCCCACTTTCTTGTGCTGCCAATATTATCCTTTCATCTCTTGGTTTGAATTCGCCTCTCCTTAACCATTCCAGCATTCATTCCTGATCAAAACGAGGTTCGTTCATAAGTGTTCTATACTTGGAACTATATTTATGCATTTTCCACATTTCTTGCCTTCTCATCTGGTCCTTCACCTTATATTCTTTCTTTTGTTATTTGGCACATTCAGTTGCTGGTTTTTATCTACTTCTGGTTTGATTTCCATTCCTGCTTGACGCCGATATGCTTCTGCTAGATTAAGCAGAGAAGTCATCTTAGATTTATTCTCCTCCTGTTTCAAAGCTTCCACTATGTTTGGGTCTTGTGAGGTCAACAAATATTTGTGGAGTCCCACAATTGCAGATCTATACATGTCATTAGTTTCAAGGTGGCCCATTCCTCCTTCAGAACGGGGAATCTTATGAGAGTTAAAACTGACAATCTTGGTATGCACTGATTTTTATAAATCATTTGATGAGCATAAAGCATCCTTCTTGTGTTCCTATCTAATCTATTCAGCATGTTTTGGGGCCAGTCAGTCACTCCAGAACTGTAAGTTAGGACAGGAAGAGCAAATTGGTTTATAGCTTGGATTTTGTTCCTAGATGTCAGTGCTGTTTTCAGGATTAATTTAAGTCTTCTGAAATATTCCTTACTAAGTTTTATTCGCATTTGTTCATGTTTATTGCTGATCCTTCATCAGTTCCCATATATTTATACACTCCTTCTTGCTCAAGTTCTTTTATATCACATTCTTGTCCCAAACTGATGCTTTGTTGCAGTTTTCCCACTTTAAAGGTTGCATGTTCTGTAGTTCTATCTCGCCTTCATTCTTACATATGGGTGCGGAGCTGATCCTCGGATCCGACTCGGCCTATTACAAGCCCAAAGTCTCTTAGTTGGCTTGTGGCTAGGTAGGTATCCCATAGTGCACCAGTACAATCACCAGATCTCGTTTGCCGCTTCTACGAGTTCAGATGTGTTTCTTGCTTGTCCGTGGCTAAGTTTAAAACTTTTTCTATTATTATTACATTACTGTTTACCTATAGCGATTTATCTTGTTCCAGACAGAGTTTAGTAGTGTTAGGAATATTTTCCGACTTGTTTGAGTGTTTTTGACCTTTAAATTAGTTAGTTGTTGAGAACTGGTTGGCCATTGGCCCATGTTGTTCTCCCTTTTGGTACCCTGTGTGCTAGTTTTTCTATTAATGTTGCGCGTTTGCGCTTATATTTGCTATTGTATTGGTGCAGTGTTTTTCTTGATTATTACAGAGTTTTTCTCTGCTAGTCCGCCTTTTGAGCGTACCTTTCTAATTTAGAAAGAATTTTAGATAGAAATTTAGTTTTTGTTCAGTGTCATTTGATAGTTTCTGACCTTGACTTTTTCTACGACTTAGATCTTCGAGCCGTAGATTTCTAATTTAGAGTTGAAAATTTAGATATTTAGAAATTTAGCTTGTGTGCAGTGTTGTTTGATAGTTTCTGACCTTCTTTCTGTGACTTAGCCTATCTACCTAGGTCTGTTTAAGTTAGAGGACCTAGTTTTTTGCTTATTTCTTTTTTCCTGGGCTAGGCCCGTTTAAGTTAGAGGACCTAGTCCTCTCTACTTCTTCCTTGTGTGTGCGTGTGTGGTTAGGGCTAAGCCTGTTTAAGTTAGAGGACCTAGTCCTCGTTGTGCTTGTGTGTTCCTGTTTAACTAGTTATTATATCTAAAGAGTCTAAAGACCACAAACTTCGGGTTTTAAAAAATGTGTAAAGTGCTCCCAGAAGATGTCAATTACAGATGGCCATAGTAATTGTGTTTATTGTCTCAGAGCCATTCATTTACAGGAAACTTGCTTATTCTGCCATTACTTCAGCTCCAGTGTTCTCCAGGAGCAGAAGAACAAGTTAATTTTGAAAGGTCTCCTCAAGCCTTCCTTCGAGGAAGACTTAGAAAGTTCATCTTCCTATTCAAAATTACATTCTTCTAAGAAAGAGAAGGTTAAGGCGGCCAAAAGGCATTATCCGGTCCCATCTAGTGTATCGGAACCTCCTCAAAAAATATCTAAACTGGATAAGACTTCTACCTCCTCAGTTCCACTGTCCTCGGAGCCGATCGAGGTTGTTGATATTGGCATTTATACTAGTCCGTTTCTTTAAAGTCTGAGGTTAATACAGGATTAGAAATGACACAAGACACCAAGGCTCAAACTTAACAATTTATTAAACAAAAACTTACTAGATAAACAGAAAAAACTAATACATCATGTACTTACAAGCATATGCATAAACAAAAACATCTTTGCCACTGATAGGGAGACTTCAATCCTATTCAGTGCAGTTATCTGTTCAGTCAAGGCAGGGCCGACACTGGCAAAATGGCTCTACGTTCAGTTTAGACTGACGCTGTGATCAAATCCGGATGATGATGATTTCAATTTTAGCCTTTGAGCTTTTTATAGTCTTGAACAAACAATAAGGTCAATAGGTTCAAGTAATGACATATAGATCACAAGCATATCATGAGATGTTGGAATATTTTAGAAAATTACAGATCATTTCCTAAGTTGAAAACAAGTCTCGTAATGTCTGGTCTTATGCCTTACTTCCCTTTTCTAAAGAACAGGTAGCTCACAAACTTGTGATATAGTTCCTCATTGGAATCCCCCATATTCTGGTAAACATTTTTTAAGCTGATACAGGTCAACAAAAGTTCAGTTATACCAGTAATCAGTGAGCAAGGCCTGCTCTTAAGTATATTGTATTGTTACAATATTAGCAGCATATAGTAGGGTAGCAGCATGTCAGATCTAGCAATAATCAAACAAACACAGTGGTATGTGGCTCAAGGCGTAACAAAATCCAGGTAGACTGTGTGGATCCGTTACAGCACTTCAGTTTCGGTCCCAAGCATTTCGGAGCTGACTACTGAAAGAGTACATCGGAGCCGGTCCAGAGATCCCTTGCTGGTCTCCCAACCTTAAGATCTCCAATTCTGCAGAGATCCAGATCACCTACACTGTCATCCAGATCCTCCAGGAGCTGGTCAGAGGAAGATGTGGAGAGAGTAGTGCTTAGACTCTTGAAGTTGTCTGCCTTGGGCTTTGACCCAGTCGGTTCCGGAGCCACCTGAGTCCACCTCCCCCCCATTGTGGTTCCTCCTCCGAGCCATGTCGGGCCTTCGGAGCCGGAGTGTTCGTACCACATGTTGTGGAACCCTTGGTTCAAGCTCCCCTCTAGGCTGTCTTGGAGCCAATTTCTGCTCCGACACCTTCAATGCCATCCGTGGTGTCCAGGAGCTGAAGCTCACTGGTCGGCCCCAACAGGGACACTTGGACCCAAACCTCCTCGGTTCCGTGTCTTCCTCTCGGTGCATCGGCTAGGCTGAGCTTGGACCCTACATCCCTCTCGGAGCTGATAGCTGTGGAGTTGATGACTTCCTCAGTTTCCTCAGAGCCGAGGCGGTCTTCGGAGCCAGAGAGATTTGCCTTTGAGATGATGAGGAGTGTGCTGTCTCGCTGATCAGCTCCACACAAGTGTACTGACACTCTTCCCCCTCAGTCACCGACCTTTGTCTCAGCACCTACTCTCTCTCGTGACAGCAGAGACCTGCAGCCTCAGGAGCCCCAGGTTGGTGGTCCCCAGTCTTCCAAGACCTCCCCAGAATATCCTTCTGAGGAGCCCCCCTCGGAAGAGGACATGTAAGAGGATGAATGTAGACTCCCAGGATGAGTCCATCACCTCTGGCACTGACCTCGAGGAGTCAGAAGGGTCCCCTAAGTCATCCACTGATGATGTCTCCTTTGTAGATATCTTAGAGATCCTTAAGCAGAGATGTGGCTGGCCCACTGTTACCCTTTCTGATGAGGAGTCAGGGTACCTGAAGGATTTTGGCTCTCAACCTTCAGCCTCTTGGGTATCTCCACCTTTTGATGAGCTTTTAGACCTTGTTAGTAAGAAGGTGTGGGAGACTCCTGATGCCATGGAGCCAGTTCCCAAAAGACCCAATAAATTTCTGTCTGATCCCAAAGAAAAAGATTTCTTGTCCAAGGGCATGCCTGTAGATGCCATGGTGGTGGCGGAGGCCACTAAGAAGGAGGTAGTGGAGACTTCTTCATCTGTCCATCCACTGAATAAGGAGTCTCAAACAATGGACAGATAGGGAAGCATATCTTTTCATCAGAGGCATTCACACTCAGATCGCTGAACTATCTTACATGTTTTATGAGGCGTCAAAGAGATCTCATTAAGGAGTTGGGAGATACTCTACAAGGTGCATCTGCTGAAAGAGTGCCTGAGAAGGTGTCTGCTCAGTTGTCCACCTTAAATTCCATTGTTAACTCCTCCATGAGGCTGATTTCTTATGCAGCCGACGGAGCGAGCAGGGCAGCGGGTTCAGGAGTTTCCCTTAGGAGGCACTCCTGAATGCGCTTATGTAATTTTGCAGAGCCATTTAAGTCCACCTTTACCAACACCCCCTTTGACAGTTCTTCATTGTTTGGACCTAAGGTAAAAGATACACTCACCAGGTGCGAGCAAGAAGGTAAAACACTCTCTGCCATGGGAGTACGTTTTACCGTCCCCTCTAGACCATATCCTAAGGGTCAGAGAGGTGGTAAGATGTGGTCCAAAAATCCCAGAAATTTTTCCTGGATGCACAGGGTGAATCCTCCCTCAGAGGCAGAGGAGGAGGAGGAGCAAATGGTAGACGTCGCCCTAGAGGCAGGGCGGCTTGCAAAACCAGGGAGGATGCAATTCATTTTGAGGCCATCCCTATCAGCGCTCCTGATATGGGGCTCAGCTGTGCTTCTCTGGAGCTAGTCAGGGGTCGCATATCTTTGTATCCAGAAGCCTGGCTAAACATCACCCAAGACAAATGGGTACAAAGAATAGTCACCAGAGGTTACTCCATACCCTTTTCTCTTCCACCCCACACTCCCAGGAAGATCCCAGATGTTCCACCCAATCACAGGGATCAAGCAACTGTAGAAGTGAGAAAGTTGCTCGCAAACAGAATCATCCAAACCGTCCCCGCAGACCAGATATGATCTGGAACTTACTCCAGATTCTTTTTAGTGCCAAAACCTACAGGGGACTGGAGGCCCATATTGGACCTCAGCAAGCTAAAGAATCCGTAAAGAAGGCCAAGGTCCAGATGGTGACACTGCAGTCTATATTCCCTCTCTTAGGGAAAGACAATTGGATGTGCTCCAAAAAACCTCCAAGATGCGTATAACCATATAAAATGGACAGAGCGTTGAGGAGTCATCTATGTTTCTGGCTGGGAGCCATTCCTTACCAATTTCATGCTCTGCCCTTTGGTCTCACCACAGCCCCCAGGGTATTCACCAAATGTGTGGCGGTAGTGACAGCTCACCTGAGATGTCTAGGATTCCAAATGATTCCATACCTGGACGACTGGCTCCTGACCACTCCCACCAGGCATCTACTCCTACAAATCATAGATTCCACTATCCAGCTTTGTTCCCAGTTGGGGGATTACAATAAACTGGGAAAAGTCTGCCTTATCTCCCTCTCAATCTGTGACTTTTATAGGAGCAGAAATAAACACAGTCGCCATGTTAGCTCGTCTTCCAGCAGAAAGAGCGCAGAACCTCAGACAACAAATTCTCTGTCTACTTCTTCTACAGAAAGTCAAGTCTTAGGGACCATGGCATCCACCATAATGTTAGTCTCTCTCGCCAGATTACACATTCTAATTCTTCAATGGCTTCTATCATCCCAGTGGTCCTTTCAGTAACTGCCTCTATCTCACCACATCCTCATAAGAGAGTCTTGCAAGAAGGATCTTCGTTGATAGATTCAAGCCAGATGACTCACAGCAGGCACCCCATTCCTTCCTCGCCAACCCATTGCTACTGTGACCATGGATGCCTCCCAGATAGGGTGGGGGGCATTATCTATGCAGGACTGTCCAAGGCACATGGCAAGATCACGAGGCTCACCTGCATATCAATGTCCTAGAGATGAGGGCAGTACTTCTAGCGCTGCAAGCACTTCATGACTCTCTCCCTCTAGGCACAATAGCAATCCAATCAGACAACATGTCAGTGATATGGTATCTCAACAAACAAGGTGGAACCAGATCTTACCCCCTTTGCCGAGAAGCTATTCGTGTTTGGAAGTGGGCAACATCTTCCCAGCGCTTTCTGGTGGCAATGCACATCCCAGGGACAACCAGTGTGATAGCAGACAAACTCAGCCGGGCAATCTTAATGCCTCACGAGTGGTCTCTGAATCAGGAAATAGCGAAATAGATCTTCCACAAATGGAGATGGTCTTGCTGCGATCTCTTTGCCAGTCCAATCAACTACAAATGCAGCAGCTATTTTTCCCTTATCCCTTCTCTGGGGGAGTCACCGAGGGATGCACTAGTTCATGATTGGCCCCTGGGACTCTTTTATCCTTTTCCTCCTTTTCCTCTCATATCCAAGGTGATTCAGAAAGCGAAGTTGCTAGGAAGCAAAATGATTCTCATCACTCCTTACTGGCCTTGTCAGATTTGGTTCCCCTTTCTTGGGCCTTTTCTACTAGACGATCCATGGACTCTGGACCCACTGCCAGACCTCTTGACACACATGTCAGACTCCCTTCACCCCAGCCTACACACCCTCAACTTGCCGGCATGGCTGCACCAATTCCATCCCTAGTCAGGCTTCATGACTTTTCACCTGCTGTGACCCACATTCTCACATCTTCACATAAACCTTCCACCAGGAGGTTATACTCTAGCAAATGGAGAAGGTTTTCTATCTGGGCTGAAGAAAGGAATGTAGATCCTTACACTGCATCCATCCCAATGGTTTTAGAATTTTTGTCCGAACTTTTCCACCAAAAATCTGCTGTTGCCACAATTGGGGTCCAATTAGCAGCGATATCTAATTTTCATTTGGGTCTGGATGAGTCTAACCTTATGTCACACAGATTGTGTAAAACCTTCCTTAAAGGTGCTACTTTTCTGAGACCCCCCCCCCTCCCCCTTTCAAGAACCGGAAGCTTCCTGGGATCTGAACTTTGTCTTGCCCAAGCTTACTTCACCACGTTTTGAGGCTGCCCATTCGTGTCTGCTGAAATTTCTGTCTTGGAAGACTTTGTTTCTAGTAGCCATCACTTCAGCTAGACGAGTATCAGAGTTGCAAGCACTGTCTATAAAGCCTCCTTATCTCATTTTCCACAAAGACAGAGTTTCTCTTCATATGAATCCTTCCTTTATCCCTAAAGTTTGCTCTCAAACTAACCTGAACCAAACTATAGAGTTACCGGTGTTTTCCCTAATCATTCTAACTCAGCAGAATACAAATTTCATCTATTGGATGTTCACAGCCAGTTATGGTACTACCTTCACAGGACTAAGGATCTCAGAAAGTCAGATCAACTGTTTGTATCCTTTTCAGATTCTAGAGTAGGTCAGCCATCTCTAAAGTTACTCTGTCAAATTGGATCTCGAGCTGTATTCCCTTTATTTACTCCTCCAATGGAAAGACTCTGCCATTCAAAATTAAGGCTCATTCTGCACGATCCCAGTCTACATCTGCTGCCTTCCAAGCCAGGGCTCCAATTGACAGCATTTGTGCAACAGCAAATTGGGCTACCCCTCATACTTTTATCACTCATTACAAACTGGACATGTTCTCAAGGGGTAGAGCCTCCTTTGGTTCCATGGTACTCAGGAGTATTTCCCGTGAGCCACCCAGGAATAAGGTGCTAGGGACGCTGTCCCATATGTAAGAATGAAGGCAAAATAGGACTACAGAACATAAAGAACTTATGTACTCACCATAACGTTCCATGTTTGTAGTCCATGTTGCTCTTCATTCTTATGAACCCACCCACCTACCCCCATCCTGGAAGGATCTGGAGACAGGATAGTATTACCTTGACAGGGTGGAGACCTTTCATTATTGCTGCTCTTTCTGGATAACATTAGTTCTGTCTTTCTATAGTTTAGCAGCAAACAAGTTCTGGGGATTGTACTGGTGCACTGTGGAATACCTACCTAGCCATGAGCCAACTAAGAGACTTTGAACTTGTAATAGGCCGAGTCAGAGCTGAGGATCAGCTCCAAACCCCTATGTAAGAATGAAGGGCAAGATAGACTACAAACATGGAACGTTATGGAGAGTACATAACTTCTTTTTTTGCACATTTATCAAGTCCAAATGACATTCTTATATCATCTGAAAAAGTTTTGACAACTTGCAGTTGTGCTTTCAGTTCCTCATCTGATGAGCTATACAGTTTTAAATCATCAATAAAGAGAAAATGAGAAGTGTTTACACTTGTTGTTTTCCAGGAGCCAAATTATAGCCATAGCTTAAGCTGCTAAGTAGACAGTTTAATGGGTTAAGGGCAAGACAGAATAGCAGCGGTGACAAAGAGTCACCCTGGAATATCGCTCTTTGAATTGTTATCCCTGGGATAATAATTTATCCTTTATCATGGCTTAATTACAAAGTAGTCTGCCAGTGTTTCATGGTCAATGTAATGTAGTCGATCAGTGTAGGATGTATCTTATACATTTTTAAGCACTCTTTTATCCATGAATGTGGGATACTATCAAATGCTTTTTTCTAGTCAATCCATGCCATACGTATATTCTTCCCCTTTTTACAGTTCTCCGCTATGACTTTATTTAACAACAAATGACCCTTTGTTCCATATGAGTTTCCTTTATTGCTCTTTTGTTCTACTGCCATGATTGAGTTTTCTTCTAAATGACTATGTCGGCATCAATTCCCGTGTATAGTTTATACGTCATCGGAAGGCAAATTATTTGGCTATAATTGTTAGGGTAGCTTGCAGGTTCACTCTTAAGTAGGAGCATTGTTTTTCCTGTTGTTAGCCAGGTTGGTGTCTGTTCGGGGTGCACATATAAATAGTTCTTACTCATGGTTAAATCTTCATGCAAAGATGTTAATACTTTTAGCCAAAAGTTAGGTACTGCAGCTGGGCCTGGGGTATTCCAGTTAGAGGCTTTTCTTAACTTTATTTCAATCTATTTGGCTGTTGCTTCATCCTGTTTCATATCCTGTACCTTTAAACTTCTTATTTTTCTTTAACTTTTTCTATCCATTCAGCATCTTTGTTATGTTACACAGGATCTTCATAGATATTTCTCCAAAATGTATCTATTTCTTCTTTTTTGGCAGTCTTTCAATTCCTGTTTCCTAGTTCTTTATAAAACCTTTTTGGGTCCTCAATAAATTGCTTATTTTGTACTTTTGCTTTATATTTATCTTCATATCTTCTAAGTCCTTCCGCCTGTACTGAAATTTTTAGTTTGTTATTTGCAATAGTGAATGATAGATCATGGTCTGTTCTAATACTGCCCAATGCTTTTATCACATCTATCCTTTGTAGTATTTTTGTTGATCTGTTCCCTCTTCTATAGTCTTCTAACAGTGACACTTCTTGTCTTAACTGTTTTATAGTTTTCTCTACTCGATATTTCTAAGATGGTATTCGATTTCTCCCTTTTCTCTCCCTCACTTCTAGATGTTCTTGTGCTGGGAATTTATCAGTTATCAATTTAGCTGCACAGTAATATATCCTATTTACTTCTGTTATATTGCATGGGTCTCTGGACAGTCCTAATTATTGTGTCCATTTGTTTTATCAAACTTCTGACTTTTTGGGTTTTATTGACCTTCTGCAGTCTATTTTTTTCATTGATCTCCATATGTCTATCTCTGTTAAATCAAACAACTCTTTCCTTAGCTCATTTTCTTCCAAACTGAGGGCACATTTTTTTGTTTTCCAGTTCCTGTGGGCATTTTATAGAAAGTTCTATTGTATCTTCCTATGGCATATTCTCTTCATTTTCATCCTGTGCCATCTATTGCTCTGTCATATGAGAACTCACTGGCCTATCAGTCCTCAACATTAACTGTATCAGAGTTTCCACTGTTTCCTGTTCCTTCCCTTGCCGTCCGGCTTCAAATGAATGTTTATATTCATTTCCTGTAGAAGGCTCCAAAATACCTTCATATTGCACCTGACCAGTTTGCTTCCTATTCCATTGGTCCCCCCTTAATTTGGAGTTCCTTCGCTCAATCCTTTTGTGATGCTTCCTGAATTACATTTTCTACACTGAATCCTTCACTTTGGAGGTACTCCATAACCTCAGTTTCTGTTTCTTTAACTCCTGCATTACTGATCTCTTTTTTCTGCTTTTCATCTTTGTCTACTTATTTTTTTGTATTGTAAAGTTTTTCATGTCTAGATTGCTTTGCCTGTATTTCTCTTCAAATATCTTTGGTGCTACTCTTTTTTGTATTGATTAATTTTACTTTCTCCTTTGCATGTACATTATACCATATTAACTCTCTTTTTCATTCCCATGTCCATATTTCTTCTTCTTCAGACATCTCCTGATCTTCCTATTTCTCCTTACTTTGGGGATTTGTTGCATCCTGCTGTGATGTAACCTGTGTTAGATCTTCTACATCAAATCCTTCACTTCGCAGGCACTCCATAACTTCAACTTCTATTTTTTTTATCTTCTACTTTACTAATCTTCTTTTCTACATTCCCTCTTTGTGATATTATTTTTTTATTGTGAAATTTTCCATATCTGGATGCCTTTGCCTGTATTTATTTTTGAATTTCTTTGGGGCCTTCTTTATGTTGATTAATTTGGCTTTCACCTTTTATTGCACTCTATTAAATCTCTCTTTCTTTCCCATGTCCATATTTCTTTGTTTTTAGGCTTTGTTGTTTATATTTTTGCACTTCCTCAGATGCTTCTTTTTCCAAACAGATCAAAGTTTCTTGGTCTATATACTGTTTTTGTAAAATCTGTTGTATTAATGACCACACTTTTTATATGAAGCTTCTGACAGTTTTTCTTGTGGAAGTATTTTTCTTTCCTCTAATTTCTCTCTTAATCTTTTTGTATATCTTATATCTGGAAATTCTAGGCCTTTTGCATAATAGTAACAATACATAATTTCTTTCTTATCCTCAATAGTCCACTCTTTCGTCTTTATGGCTGTTCTTTGGCCTATTAGTTTTTGTGATATTTCTAGACTGCCACTTCCTTCTGCAACAAGGGGGCATCCTCCCCCTGGGCCTGGCACCATTGTAGGGATGTTTCTATATTTTGAAGATTCTACACTGTCATTTTTTTCAAGTCCTGGCACTAGTGCACCTATCAGGATTGGGCACTTTTTTATCCTGGGTCTTGTGCACCCAGCTATCTTTTTTAATGTTTACCTACTTCTGTCCATGATATATGCTGTATAAATGCAGTCAGTATATCAGTGTCGCCTTGGTGAGATTTCCACCTTGTGAAGGTACTCATGTAGACTTGAGTATGAATTCAGTTTCAGCACTACTACTCTCCTTTGCTTGCTGACTTTTCATCTCTCCATTCGGACCCCAGTCCCCCAGTCTGTTCTTCATCATTTACCAGAAGGAAACTGGATGTACTCTTTGGACTTCAAAGATCCCTACCTCCACATTAAGATTATCACTTAAGTTAAAGTGGTCATGTACTTCTGCAGCAAATTTTCCTTTTGGTCACACTGCTGTTCCCAGTGTATTCACCAAGTGCATGCCTGTAGTTGTAGCTTACCTAAGCATGCAGATAGACAAGATTTTGTAATATTTTCACAAACTAGCTTCTTGCTGCTCCATCTTTCATGGATCTAGAGAACAAAATTGAGTGCGCTCAAGCTGTACAATTCCATGGGATATCAGTGAACCATGCAAAGTCCCACTTACTACTATTTCACTTACATATGCAGATGTGGATCAAACACCTCTCTTTGTAGGCATTCCTGCCTCTGAACAGGATACAAATTCTTCGACAGATTGTTCAGGGTGCCTAGTTGCCTCAGGAGTTTCATCTTCACTTAAATGTTCTGGAAATAAAAGTAGCTTTCTTCATCTTACTGTCCTTACAGGAATCCTTACCTCTGAATGTCATCTCCATCCATTTAGCATGGTAGTTGTTTGGTTTACCAACAAATGGGGAAGAACATGCTGTGACCACCCCTGCTGAGTAGCAATGGGGGTATGGCTGTGTCATTTTTGCCCGTATATTTATACGTGTGAACTTTTTGATATTAATGGATGTCAGTTGAAAATCAATGGTAGATTTAATTGTAATAGTTTGGGGGTGGTGTATGGGGCATTATGTCAAACCTGCCCCACTTTTTATATAGGTAAGATGGAATATAAATTAAAAAAAATCGCATTTACGAAAATACCTATGAAATTAGGGGGGGGTGACTAGTGCCCTAGTTAGATATATATTTGAATTTCCTGGGCACCAGTTTAAATTTATAGTGATTGAACAAGTGAGGAGTAACTTCAGGGTAGGCCAATGGCAATTATTTCTTGAGAAAAGGAAACTATATTGGATTTTGCGTCTAAAAGCAGTAAGATGGCCTGGGCTGAATGAAATGGCATCCATTGGGTGTATTTTAAAATTGAAAGCACAGTATAGATACGTTTTCAGTGTTTTATGGATTTATTACATGTATGGAGTCTTTTATGTGTGTATTTAGGTTTTTATTTTTTTATTTGTGATAATATTGTGCAGTATGTGTTGCACTTAGCTGTTGTTTTTATTTTATTTTCTTTAAATGATAATGGGGGTGATGATGTCATGTGATTGGCTATGTGTATTTAAGCAATGTATTCTGAATTGGTGGGTATCTAATGAAGTCTTGCCATTGTTCGAGATGAAAGCACTTGTGTTGAATACATTTGGGGACCACTTCCTTGCTTCCTTGTTTCCATTATATGGATGTCCACAGATATATTTGGTTTTATGTGGATAGAAATGAATCTTTTCACAGATTTTTGATAAATATATATTTTGTAGGAAAGGTTCTAAACTGACCTGTCTAGATAGTTAGCTCATCATCTTCATTATCATCATCATCTTCATCATTATCATAATCAGCCTCCTTTTTTCCCAGTTGTATACATGATATCTGTGTGCTGTGTCAGCTGTCATCACCTCTGTTGATTCAGTCCCTCTCTCCTACTTTCTTCAACAGTCATGCCTGAGTGCCACAGGCCTTCTCTAACACAATCCATTTGTCTCGTAGCTGTACATCCTCATTTTTATCTTGCCTTCTACCTGTCCCTCCCAAATATTCTTAACCAACTCATCTTTTAATTTTCTGTACATGTAAAAGAATCATGATAATCTGTTGTCATTGACCTTCTCCAGATTTTGGACTACTTTGGCTTCTGCTCTCATGCCATTATTTCTTTTTGTGTCCCACAGTGTGCATCCTGCCACCCATCTCAGGCACTTCATCTCTATCACTTCAAGCTTCCAAAAATGCTCTGTGTTTACAGCCCAGGTTTCTGTACCATACAGTAGTACTGGTTGCACCACTATTTTGTACACCTTCATGTTCAACTTCTTCTGTCACTCACTACCCCTGACACTCTGTGCCAGTTGGCTGTATCTTCACTGATTCTAATTTGACCTCCTTATTCAGACCTACCTACTTTTCAATTGACCCTCTCAGATACTTGAAGCTGTTAACCTGTTCCACTAGTTTCTCTTTTATGTCAGCGTTCAGCTTCTTCTGATGTCCACATTTGCTTCCATGACAACTGCATTGTCTGTACTTAGTTTTATCCCGTGTGCTTTCAGTTTTACATTCCATTGCCTTATCCTTTGCTGAAGTTCTTGATCAGAGTCTGCCTGTAATGTCACATCATCTGCATACAGCAACTTTGTTAATATGTCCTACCTGTTTGATAATGTAGTCCATCACTAATATGAACAGCAGTGGGTTCAAAGTGGAACCCTGATGCATACCCACTCCCACTGGGAACCCTCTGTGAGTCCGAACACCATTTGTACTTGAGTCATTGGGTTCTTGAATATAGCTTACATTAATTCTAATAATGTTTCTGAGACTTGCCACCACAGGACTCTCCACATCAGCTTTCTTGGAACTTTAACATATGCTTTATCCAAGTCTAGGAATGCCCTGTTGGACTCTTTTCTCATCGGTAGCTTTTTCTCATGTATCTGTCTCACTGCAGACATCGGGTCAGTTGTGTTCCAACAGTGATTTGAGGATTATGAAACCTGATAAAGGTGGTGGGTTGGTTATTTTGGATAAATTTAATTATGGTAACTGAATGTATAATTTATTAACTGATAGAGTGTATGAGAAAGTGTCTGTGAACAAAGTTAACATTGCATATAGTAAAATAGATGTGGCCCTTACGGATATGTTACTACAGGGGAAGTTAAATAAGGACAACTTTACTTTTATGTTGAACGATAGACCTTTGCTGCTAACCATATTTAGCATTCCTAAAATTTATAAGGGTATTGACGATCTACCTTTGAGATCAAGTGTTGATGTGGCATGGTCTAACACTGATTTTATTGTTAAGTTTTTGGATTTTACCCATAAAAAGGATTTGATTGTGTACCCACATTTGTAAAGACTCGTGGGATTTTTTCAGGAAACATAGAGAGGTCCCTTTTCAAAGTGATGGGATTTTTTTTCACTGTAGACATTAAAGATTTGTACTTAGCCATTCAATATAAGTTAGGTTTACAATGGTTTGGTTATTGTATTAGTGTAAATGTTGAGCTGACCTCTGGGAGATTGAATACCCTGGTCACTCTCATGGAGTTAGTGTTAAAGAGCAATTTTGAGGGACAATTATTTAGACAGAGAACTGGGGTAGCAATGGAGATGGCATGTGCTCCTATTGTCGCTAATTTTGTTATGGCCCACTGGGAAGCTGTCTATATCTTTAACGGTAGATTTAGCAAGTCTTGGCCTATGTATGCAAGAATAGATGATCTTTTTTATTTTTTGGAATGATACAGAAGGTAAAATGTATGAATTCATTAGGTATATCAACAATACTTGTGAATTTTTACAATTTACTCATAATTTCAACAAGATGTGATTCCCTATTTGGACATCAAACTTAAGAAAGATTATCAGGGTGGTAATTTTGTATCGCATATTTATAGGAAACCCACCTTTTTCCATTTTTTTTAATATCTCAGCAGTTGTCACCCTAAACAGCAAAAAAAAGCTGTGATTAAGGGTCATCTTGTATGTTTAACTTGGACAGTGTCTGATTATGACACATTCTTAAATGAATGTGAGTTTCTTGTCAACATGTTTCTTAGAAGGGGTTACCATTATATTTTGTGAACCTGATACTCGAGGAGGCTATAGCTAAAAGAAGCAGTGTTTTTTACACACCCATTATTTTGAGAGATGGTGTTGTCAGTAGTGATGGCAATCCATGAATATATGGGAACTATATGAAGACATTTGTGACAAAATTTACTTTGAACAGTGGTCCTATTGCTGCTATTTTACATAAGAATTGGACTTTATTAAATTAACATACAGAGGTTATAGCTAAGCTAGGTGATGAGCCTTTGAATGCTTATAAGAAGGATAAATGTTTCGAACATTACATGGAAAAGGAAAAGCATGGCTTTTTTTAAACCTTGACTATTTGGTATGCTTAAGTGTGACCACTGCCATCTATGTAGTTTTATTTTGTTTGCTGATTCCGTTCATGTCAGGGATAAAACCATCTGAGCCAGGGGACATTTTACTTGCAATTCATGAAGCTTGGTGTATTTAGCCCAGTGTCAGCTCTGCCCAGCATTTTATGTGGGCAAAACCAATGGACCGATAGATTTGTGAATGGGTTTACAAACACGTGTATGATATTAGAAAGGGCAAAAAACACCAATATATTATTTAAACATATTAAAGTTACTGAAGGGCATACATTTTTGTTTTTTGTCCTTGAAAAGGTTTTACAATCCCCATGCTGGATGGACGAGTGCATATGTGGAATGTCATGAATTGTGGTGGCAATTATTTTTAAATGCCACCAGTTTCCCTGGTTTGAACAGAATTTGTTCTATTAATTGTCTTTCAGTACTGAAGCATTATGAAGTTTAATATAATTTAAAAAAAGTATTTGTGTACAATGTGTTTTTTTTAACGATCAGTTGTTTAAGTGAGTGTATTTTCTGAATTTTTATTGGATGTAATTTGTCATATGATTGACCTGTGAGTGATTTTTAAATGGGACTATGGAATGTGTTTATTTGTTCTGAAGTTCAAGGTATTGAATGAAAGCACTCAACAATAAACATATTTATTGCTCCTTATTGGTTTGACATCTCTCCTCTGAACCCAGTTGTTATAAGGGGTTTACTTTGCTTTGTTTGGTCCGTTCCTTGTAATGTCAATTTTTTTTTCAGATATGACAGAAATATGCCCCTGATACTTGAGTACACATTGCTGTTATCCCACTGGATTATGTAAATTCAAACCCCTCAAGAAAACTGCATTGTCGCAGTCTCCTTGATATAAAAACCATACCAGCATAGACATATCCTTGCTACAAGTGTTTAGGGTTCTGTAAACACATGCAAGATGTATTACAGACCAAGTTTCATTTTTATACCCCCCCCAAAAAAAAACAATTTTACAGAATGCATAATTAAATATCCTCTGTTCAATTGCTTATATAGAGGTTCTTTAAGAACAGGTACCACCCCCGCCTCCATTTTCACTATGAGTGCTTTGACTGAAATAGGAGTTTTATCACTGCATAGAATATTACCAATCCTATATTTTAAAATAATTATCGGATACCAAACTATTCTGTTGGTTATTTTGGACAGTTTTATTTTTGCTAAAATTAAAAATTTATTTACCAAGTTTCCAGCATTAATACAGAAAATCATAATAAAGAGTTAGGAATTTGTTTCTGTGACTTAAGATAGCCCAAAAAAACTTTGTAGATTTTGTTCCAAAAATTTTACTGAGCTATAGAAAAGGTATTGTAAAAAAAATACAACCTAAATAAGGCAGATACTATCAATTTTGGGAATAAACAAATTAGTTGTCTCTCTGGCCATGCTCCAAACAAGTCCAGTTGCTGAGTTTATAGAGTTTAGATACATAAGAGTTTACCTTATTGACGGGGTGTAATGCTTCCTATGATTTCTCAGTAAAATAGCCAAGAAAATGAGATGCATTCCTTTCTTGTGGGTATACATTAACAAGGTCACTATCTTGTGAGAAATATCTATCCATTCACTGCACTAACACTCGGCTGACATGAACTATAATGTTTTTCTAATCTGATGAAATTCTCATTTTAACCAAGCTGCATGGATGTCAGTAATTCTTGCACCTAGAAGACACATGACAACATGACAACTTGCTGTTCATTTTTCTCATGACAGAATAAGGGGTGTTCTACAGGTGTCCATGTCCCAAATTCTTGAAAACCACATACAAGAGAGTTGAGTGCCTTGCGGCTTGGCTAGGCTGCTGCTTGTGCTCAAACTCGAATATAAGTTCAAGCAAGCAGTCATGGGGAGGGAACGGAGGGTAGGTTTAATGAGTAGGATGAGGATTTTAGGATTAGGGTGCATGAGACTGATTTTAGGATTACGGAGCAGGAAGGAAGTTTTAGGTTTAGAGGAGAAGACAGTTTTATGGAGTGATCAGAGAATTTAGATTTGGAGGTGTTGGACTTTTATGGTTAGGGAGCAACTGAGGACTTTAGATTTAGGGAGGACTTTGGAATTTTAGGTATATAGAGTGATCAATGACTTTAGGGTTAGGGTGGGGGAAGGGTGGTTTAGGGTAAGGGAGTAAGGAGTCGCTTTGAATTGGAGTGGAGTTTTAAGAAATAGGGTTTAGGCTTTGGTAGGGTTGTGTAGTTTATAGGATCAAGTGCTGGGAAGGCTATGGGAGGTTAGACTAATGGGAGTAAGATAACTTGCTTTTTCAAGCAAGTGGCAGCGAGCAGGTATGTTGTGAATTCTCTTATTGTCTCAACTTTTCATGTTAATAACACTAATTTACAAAAGTATCCTTAATTTGTCTTGTCCCTGATTACTTCTGGGACGTGCTAACTACTTATGATTCTGGCTTGCTTGCATATTTCTGTTAAAAAATAAATAAATATATATATATAAAATACTAACTAATATATATTACTCCCACCTCTGTAAATCCAGGTCCCCTTCCACTTCTTTCCCTTGTTTCAGGCTCCCTCAGTCATCTGACTTCCCTGCTTCATACAGCAGCCCAGTCAGTCCCCAGTGAAGAGGTATCCCAGTGCTTTGAAAATGTAGGAAGACCTGTGATAACACAGGGCTGGTTTTCCAATCAGTCCTGCTGAGAAGCCAATATATATTTTTTAAAAGAATGCAAATCTCCACACTGCAAATTGTGATTTTCCAAACTGGCAGCGATGACTATTTCTCTTATTTTTAAATTAAAAAAAAATTACACAAACATTTTGAGGTATGGTTTTGTTGAAGGGGCTGCATCCCAGCAGCCACTACCACAAGCCACACAGACTGTCTGCCACAGACCCCACTACTGATTGTTTCATCCAGTATGATGATATTTCCAAAGGAAACATTGTAGCTAGCTACTGAAGCAAGACAGGACAGTGCTCATGGAAAGATTATGGCTAGTTACTGAAGTTAGACAACATTTATATTCATTTCCATTAATACTTGTTGAATGTGAAAATCTCTGCCAGCCACTCCAGAGAAAAATCAAAAAATAAGACAACTAAGTGAAGCGCCTGCATTGGTGGGAGACTTTGTTGTTCAGGAGAACCTTTTTGATTTCTAAAATAGCAGGTAATTCAGGAGGTTTTTGCAGTTAATACATATACTGTTTTGTGGGAAAATTCCTTTCCTGCTGTATGTGCCATACTTTTTACATGCCACAAAAAATATTTTGTATATCACTTAACAAATAAAAGTTTAGTTCATCCATGGCCAAGTCTACAGCATTATTATATTCAAAACATTTGCTTAAGTACACCGTTGTCCAGATCAAATGGGTTATTAAATAATTAAATAACAATCTTAAGAGAATTGTGAATAAAATCTAACAGTGTATCTGATGGTTCAGTAGACTGACATCACAATAAAATAAAATTTGCATAATGCAAAACAGTAGAAAACAGTAATTAAGTCGACTGAATAACACAGCGTAGATCATTTGAATGAAACTGAATGGTAAGATAATACATAGTTTGATTCAACTAAAAAACAGTTAAGCAGTAGTCAGAAATTCATCAACCTTCACTCCAGGTAATAAAATGTTTATGTTGCCAACTGAAAAACAAATAGTTAAGTCACATGCTCTAAAAGTATTGAGAAAAGCCAACTCAGTAAAATGTTGATAACTGATTAAGTTAAAGGTTTGCACAGTCACTGTATGTAATAGTAGTAGAAAGAAATATGTCAACTTCAACTGCTGGTCTGCAGTCAGCAAGGCAGCAATTAAAAAAAAACTGTGTCCATTTCTGGATAAGAGAAGTCTTAATTGTAGCCAGACAAGTAAGAACTTCATAGTTTGATCCACCAAAATGTATGCCTAAAGCAAGTATGTAAAACCAAATACGTCAGCTCCCTGATTACAGAGGTAAAAGTAGCTGAGTAGCAGAACAGAAACCGAGTAAAGACAGCAATGGGATGCCAAGTCTTGACTGAAGCCTAGCAAAGAAAATCTTTGAAACTGTCCATCGGAAGGCGTACACAAGCCAGTTATACACTTGCTACAGAACCAGGTATGTCAGTTACGAGACCAAAAGATGAAAGTGTAATAGTAGTGCTGACTAAAAAAGCCAGTGTGTTGCCAACAGGAATCAAAATAGGGTCCAAAGCTTTGTGTTATAATGTTCAAAACCAACAAATAAAGTGAAATGCAGATTAAAAGGACAAGTGTTTTATTTGAAAAAAAATTACAAGCTAAACTATTAAAAACAATAGAAATCTCCTATAAAGAGCTTACACAGCTGACATAAAACAGAAGTGTTGTGTACCAAATTCTGTAAACAATTAAGCTGTGAAACTACTGCAAAAAGCTACAAATTTTGCCATATATGTGGTTTAGTGGAAGAAAGCCCTGACTACATTGCAGGTGACCTGAATCTGACTAACATCTCCGTCACCTGTGGGAGATGGTCAGGGAGGATGGGAATAAGTGATTGCTGCTGACTTACCTGTCATGAGGTGGGGGTGGGCTCACCACAACATGTAAAACTATGCAAGGGCTCCAGATGTTATTCAGTGGGGGCCAAGTCAGCAGAACCTGACCAGTCATGGTGCTTAGCATCAGTAAGCTGAGAGGAATCCAGCACACAGGGGCATGAGTCCCCTCTGGGAACTGCAGTAGGAGACTTGGCAGAACTGCTGCAGGTGAGGAGCAGGATACCAATGGGAAAAGGGTAGGCACTCCCAGAACCAGAAAGCTGGCCTGCTTCTAACCACCCATCCCTCATCAGGGAATGGAGATCTGATTGAGACTCCCAGTGGGAATAAATGGGCTATAGGATTCCTACCCAGCCTGGGAATATCTTGTTCCCATGAATGGCCCTGGAACCAGTAGTCCAACTGGGTGTCTGTCGTGGAGTCATCAGGCAATGTCCTTTGAACAAAAAAAAAAAATATATATATATATATATATATATATATATATATATATGTATACATATATATATATATATATATATATATATATATATATATATGTGTATATCGCATCACAGCAAGAGGTTCTCTGGTTCGATCCTCAGCTGGGGTGCCTTCTGTATGGAGTCTGCATGTCCTCTGTGTGGCCGTGTGGGTTTCCTCTGGGTGCTCCAGTTTCCTCCCACATCCCAAAGACATGCTATAGGTGGATTGGACACTCTAAATTGGCCTTAGGTGTGAGTGTGAGGGTGTGTGTGCCTTCTATGGAAGGTTGGGCGCTGGGCTGGCAACTCGACACCATAAAACTTCACCGTCACTGGACATGGTAATTTCCATCAAAAATGAATACATTATTTTCAAGAGTAACCTCAATCAAAAGGCAAATCAAATCTATGTCTGTGCCATCATACCTACTGTGGGAGCATAGGTATCGACCCACAAACTCAATCCCTATGTCGTTGGGTATGACGGTGAATAAGGATTGAACATCTATTGTCACCATCATAAATTCCAGCAACATATTATTTTGCTGAACATGCATGTATAAATTCTGTAAGAAGTGTTTCGAGTCCCGCAGGACCACACCAGAAGTATCTAAAACAGGTCTCAGTTTCTTCTCAACAAATATTGAGGACGGTTCCATTACCCATCCAGCACCAGCTGCTATTGGTCTGAAAGGAGGAGTCACAGGATCCTTATGAATTTTTGGCAGACCGTGAAAGGTGGGAACACATGGTAACTCAACAATTAAATATTCTGCCATGTCAGCATCAATGCAATCATTCAAAAAGCAGTTATGTATAGTGTTATGCACACCTAAAATAATACGCTGTACTCCTTCTACACTCACTCTAGTATAAGTAGAGACATCATCCAGCATAGAATTAATGCAATCAAAGTAAAAATTTCTCTCCATTAACACAACTGCCCTGCCTTTGTCGGCGGGACGAATAACTATGCTACAATCATTTATCAATCCATTCAATGCATCTCTCTCATTAACAGACAAGTTACTAAAATGACAACGTCTCATATTATCATCAAAAATTGTTCTAATATCATCCTCACAGAGCCTCAAAAAGGCCTCCACCAAAGGTTGATTCTGAGGAACAAAACTTCTGGGTTTCTTAAAAATGCAATTCTGATTCCCTACATTAACAGGAAAAAGAAATTTCAACATCAAATTCCTGCTGAAAAGTCTAAAATCTGTTAAAGTATTTGCTTCATCTGCTCTACCAGCAGGGATGAAGGTCAAGCCCTTGTCCAATACTGATAGCTCAGTAGTAGAAAGAACATTATTAGAAAGATTGTAGACTATAGATCCTTATTCACCGTCATACCCAACGACATTGGGATTGAGTTTGTGGGTCGATATCTACGCTCCCACAGTAGGTATGATGGCACAGACATAGATTTGATTTGCCTTTTGATTGAGGTTATTCTTGAAAATAATGTATTAATTTTTGATGGAAATTACCATGTCCAGACCCCTGGAGTAGCTATGGGCACATCTTGTGCCAATAGCTACGCCGATATGGTCATGGCGCAATGGGAGGACATGTTTGTATTTGATGGGGCATCAGTTTCTAAGCTATATTAGCTTTTATAATTGTTTTGTGGATAATATTTTTATGTTGTGTTGTGGGAGTAAGGAAGATCTAGATATATTTGTAGAAAGATTGTTACAGGAATTCACTCTTGCATCTGACAAGCATGCATCCACCGCATATTTTTCATAATATAGTTAAAGAACAAGGGAGGAGAGTATCCCGACTTAATGCTAAGGACACAGGGTTTGATGAGGAGATAAAAAATTTGAAGAAACAATTTAGTAAGAGAGGTTATAGGAAAAGAGAAGTCGAACTGGGGATGCATGCTGGTACTAAATTACGTCCTAGTAGGGCTAAACCTTACTTTGGGTTGGATAGTGATATAGGAGGATCTGGGAAGGCAACTACATATCCACTGACCAGTGTAGTAATGATACAAATGCTATTGCAGAAGTATTTCGTAAACATTGGCCTATACTTCTTACTGATGACAAGATCAGAGGAGTAGTAGGGGATAGACCTAAGTTTATATACAAGAATAAGAAAAATCTTAAGCAGTTATTGTGTTATCCAGATAAATATAGTGGTACTGAGGTGAGTTATCTTCCCCGAGGCACCACCCTTGTGGTAGTTGTAACTAATGTATCTATATTGAGACTGATACTAGTTACATTAGTCCAAATGATGGACGTAGATTTTACTTTAGAGTACAGGTGAATTGTAACACCAAGGATATAGTCTAGTTGGCTCATTGTGTTGAATGTTCTTCATTTTATATAGGGAAGTGCAACCGTATATTTAGGGATAGAATAAGGGAACATGTTTATTCTATAAAAATTAAATATGAGAATAATGCACAAGCAAAACATGTTATGAATGAAGGTGAACATCATAATTTTAAGTTTCGTGTCATTGATAGGGTTTATGAATCTCTGAGAATGGGGATATTGAAAATTACACTGAAAGGGTCAAGTCACAATGGATCTTGAGAATGCAGTCTTATAAAGGGAAAGGCCTGAATGGCCAAGTCCCGATTAAACTTGTTTTAAAATCAAGGAGACTGTTTAGATAGGAATGATATACTTATAGGTGTTTAATTTATTGTTTATTCATGTATCCGTGGTGGTGGTGCTGCGGTAGCATTGTCGCCTCACAGTAAGACGCCATCCAGTTCGATTCTCAGCTAGAGCGTCTTCTGCGTGGAGACATGCGTGAATGGGTGTACCTTCGTTGAAGGATGTGCGTCAGGGCTGGCAACTCAGCACGCAAAAATCAACTGCCAATCATTAGAGGAACAGAGTTCCGCTGTGGCGACCCCTAACCGGGAAAAGCCAAAAGACACAACAACATGTTTGATTATTTATTTATATATATATTTTTACATGTTTTGAATATGAAATTATTGTGGATATGTTCATTTTAAGTGGGAGCGGGTCGATGTTGTTGATTGGTCTGTTAGTATTATTTAAGGTAAAATGTTTTACTCTATTAATTATCTGATGAAACGGTGTTGGAGTTTTATAGTGAAATCGCTTATTCCTTCAATAAATAATTTAAGTGAAATCTTTGCATCTTTGTCATCTGCCTTGCATTCCAGATAAAGCTTTCTTGTGGATTGGACTTGTTGTGTTGCTTATATCTGGATTTGCTCGAGTATTTGGTAGCTGTTTTTCTGAGTCCTTGGACTAGTTAACTTATGACATTAACAAACGTTTAATAAACAGACTATTGCCATTGTGTTTTACTGCCCTGCCTATCCTGCACACATCATACATAAATACTAAAATGCATCTGTGCACAATCTCTCACTGTTTTTAACAGTTTGAAGCAGCAGAAGGTAAATAGAAAACTAAGGGCTACCATATAATAGTTACTATATAATATATAATATAATATATAGTAGCTATCATATAATAGCTACCAGAGAAATCCACCAAGAGAATGAGACAGAGTGAAAATAATGTAAGAAAAATTAAATAACAGTACTGAAACTGCTTTTGATGCAAATGAAAGGCAAAGCCTAGTCAAACATCTGAACAGGACTCTGGCCTCATACAGTCACCTTTTACAGGGGATACTATTTTCAGCAAAAGAAACTAAATAGAAAACTCAAGGCAGCAAATAGTTGTCAAGAGCAAGCCATTCAACGCTGAAACACAGTGAAAATAAAGAAAGAAAAACACTACCACTAAAACTGCTTTTGACACAAAGGAAAGACAGAGCCTGATCACATTACACCAGGCTGTGTCCTCACACAACACACCTTTTGCTTCTAACGTAGTTTATTCAATTTTACCTTTGAGCCAGCTGCGTGTTTTATGCTGAAGAATCTGACTGGCACAACAAATAAGTCTTCCTCAGCAAAGGCTTTGACAGTTTGTGACAAATCATATCCTTTTCTGAATTTTTCTTTTCTGATGCTCATGTTTTTCATGTACAAATTACGAACTTTTTCTTCTACCTTTAGTTTTTGTCTCTTCTTCATTTGTTCATGTTTGCGTTTCTTTCATTACCAAAATTGCATAATTATTGTACATCAGATTATAAATCCCAGTTCATCAGTGTCTAAGCATTTATCTTGATCATATCTCACAGTGATATAATCCACATTTCCACAATAAAAACATGATTTCTTCTGGCCAACATTAAAGAATGACTGGTTATAAAGTATTTCTCCCAGAATATTTCTTGTGCCTGAAAAAGTCAAACTAGAATTCCTGTCACTTTAGGCTTCTCTTTCTCTCTCATTCAGTTTATTTCAATGGGAATGCAACCCTTTTCATCATATGTAATATGGATTTTACTTTACTCTTTTTGTTTTAGAAGGGAATGTGATACAATTCTCAGAAAAAGCAGATGCTTTTGGCTGTCAATTATATAAACCTTCCTGTTGCTTTTTTCCCAAAAATAAGAGCACAGCTTCATTATTTTCAGACTTGAGTTTACCCTTCAGTGCATACGCTTTTCTCAATTCCCAAAATGATCAAACAATGGAGTAGGTACATATAATGTTGTATATGTTCTTAGACCAGAAAGTACAATGCATGCTATCCGGATCTTCATTGTAGATCAAATAGCCAAATATTTTACCAGAAGCTTCAATAAAAGGGTTTAAAAAGAACATCAAGCTGCACTAATGTCTGAAAACTCAAATTTAAACTCCATAGATTAGAAACATGGATTAAGGTTTATAAATTCTCCACCTGGAAGTTAACAGCTTTGCAAACCAACCAGAAAGAGCAAATCCCCTCTAGCCAATCTGTCCTGTGTCTGGGCTTGACTGCACTTCTTGTAGTTTTATATTATACAAGTCTTGATTACTTAAACTTACAAAACTGCTGCTTCCACTCTAAAAATATAATGCTGTGCACATTTAATCATTAATTGCACAGAGAGTCAGTTTAGTCTCCCTCCTTTATTAGAACCATTCAGCTTCAGCCTGCTAGTGCAAGCATCAAGCCCTTAGTCACAGGATTTGTCTTCCGCAGTTACCAGTCCTCAGGATTCTTTATCCCATCATCTGCATTTATGCAAATGTCATCTGAACAGCCTAATCCACCATGAAGAACTTTCTTTTTTGGCCTTTTACATTCTGCACTTCATTACCACCTGCCCTGTGCTCAACTACATTCAGAGGTGGATTCAGAACAGATATGGGTAGGGGAGCGTAGATATCAGTGGTCACTCAGTACTAAATAGTATCACTTCTTTGTACATCCACTCTTTATTTTATTTTCATGTTTTACATATTTAGAAATGTACATGTGAAGCTGTGAACACTGAGTTGCATAAAGTAAGTACATTTCTTAAAGGTAGTAAAGGCATTAGAAGAATCCATAATACTAAGTTTATAATTCTTGCTTGTCTTGTTTGCTTCCCCTCCCCAATTTTCTCCCATTCTGGTATGTCCACGCAGTCTAGATTTTTTTTACCTTTTTCTCCATTTCTCTTACTGTTCAGCTTTTTTTCTTATTCTTTCAACATACCCTAAACTAGCTATGGCTACTGTAAAATAAAATAGTTATGGAATTAAGCTGTGGATCTGGGGCCAGTGGACCACCAGAAACCATGGAGATTTAAATCCTCTGAAGTTATCCATGTCCCAATATATCCTTTTTCTACCCATCCCTAGGTTATTTTTACACAATATATAAGGCATAAAGTCTGTCATTGGAATGTAAGGTTAGACATCTTAAGAGTCTCACAGATCAATAGTCTGGTAAGTACCTGTGAACCTAAGAAGTAGATTTCTGAGATTTTTTTCCCTAACTTTTTGATCACGTGATGGCCTGAGCTAACATTATCAGTAAGGAAAGAAATTCAGTCTTGTTTTCTTTCAAGGAAAAAATAAGCTGAGTTGATGGCTCATTTGTCAAAGCTGACAAAAAAGCAGTATTCCCAGCAAAATAAGAAGACAGATGCATAAGACAATATATAAATCGTATCTGACAAGAGTGCCTGCCTCCCTGCTTCCCCACATAAAAAAGATAGCCCCTTCTTTGCATCCTTTCGTGTTAGATTGAGATGAAAGTGAAAGGCCAAATGGCCACAATCGTATACTTCACTCCATATACACTGTATGTCTCCTTGATCCCACCCCTAAAAGGGAGCTAATTTCTGTTTACCCCTCTGATGTCAGTCCAGGATAAAACTGAATGGACAAAGTGCCAACATAACATAATTCAACTTAATGCTGTCAGGCATATATAAACAGCAAATATCCTTACCTCTACCCCTCCCCCCTAAAATTGCCACCTGTATATGTGTCTGATTTTTAATTGTAAGGGAAGTGAAAAAGTAATGATCACAGTAATGTATTCCAGCTTATTGCCCCTTAATGGTACATTACTGCTAGACAAAGAGGTTAATGTAGTTTAATCCTTCTGTTTTCTGTGTAAAGGGTGCAGGGTTCAAAACCTCCCCCCTTTTCACTTTACATCATTTAAGTCTGTCAGTAAGCACAGATGATTAAGGCTATGAGCTGTTAACAAGCTACTTCCTATGGTATAGAGTTTGAATCCCTTAACCTTTGTCTAGTGTGTGACCTTGGACTAGTCAGTTAATCAGACAGTGCTTTGGGAATTTGGGCTAGGCTTATTAATGGTCTCCAGGACTCCATGTCTAATAACTAATCTATGAACCTATGAATTATAGCCTCCTTCTGTAAACCTCTGAACTATAAGTATGAAGAAAACTAAAATTAAAAAAGTAGTGACCACACTATCCCAGCTCTGGACAAACATTTTATCTATGCACTTCACTGAGCAAAGATGATTTTAGACTAGTTTAAGTGTAAGGCAGAAGTTGAAGACAGGGAACCCCTCCCAGGCCTGTGTCAGAAATCCCCTTATACAGCTGGGGATGTTTGGGGTTGCCAGGTCTGCAGAAGCTCTGATGGTCTAGATGTTCTGTGATGCATATTCTGGCTTAGAGTGGAAACATGATTACTTATTAACTGTTTATATTGAAAGAAGAAGCAATGTCAGTGGCAGATTTACTGGAGGATGTTATGTCCCAAAGTTGTATATGTACCCTCAATAGTTTGTTGGTCCACAGACTAAATCAGTGATATTTTTCTTGCAAGCACACACATACTAATACTGCTCCAATGAGTCAGGCCTATTAGAGGATGCACACACATACATGTATATATACAGGCACACACACACACACACACACACACACACACACACACACACACACACACACACACACACACACACACTTGCGTGATTCTTATAGTGCATGTTTACCTACACTTAAATCACAAGCATGCCATTTCACCTATGGCATATCTTTATGAATATAATTAGAAACCATGGCACCTAGAAAAAAAACACGCAGTGGTAGGGATACAGACCCTATACAGAAAGAACCAGAGCCAAGAACTATGCAAGATAACCAAGTGTTATGAGATTACAATTTTCCTCATTGTGCCACTGTGCCTTTCATCAGCTGTTTATTTTCACATACTGCTCAGACCACCAGTAATAGACACTTACTGAGAACAGTGCTGAGGTTTGACTGTAATGAAAAATGAAAGACATTATGGTCAACTTGTTATTCATAAATACGTTCATGTGTCCAATGTATGAGTGTACATCACACACACACACACACACACACACACACACACACACACACACACACACACACACACCACACAAACGCACACGTGCACACAAGGATAAGCCATAGCAAACATTATTTTTACACTGACTTCATCAAATACAATACATTGTGTGACACTGCTTCTGCTATGCAAAACTAGTGACTTTTTTTACTGCTGTGATCAAACAACAGCAGTGATAAATCACGTTTACCCATAGATATCCTCTTTACCTGTCAGTCACAACCACTTTATCGACTCTCCGAATGTTACAAAAATGGCCACAGTAAAGTATTCTGACTTGCTTTACACAAATGCACTCTAGTCTTGCAAAGCCAGATTAATGGCTGTTTACCTTGATCATAACGTCAGGGTCAATCATTTTTATCCACAGTCAGCCCCTGTACCCAGCTATTATAGCCACACTATTGACTATGTATGCCACAGATGTCTGATTGTGGTAAAAAAAAATTAATATTAATAGCAGTGACCACAGTAGTTTATTGCATGTTTATGTCACATAAACACAGTGTAGTCACAGTAAACTATTCTGGTTTACGACATAAAATGTACACAAATCTTGTAAAGCCATATTAATGACTACCTAAATTGAGCAAATGGTAAATGTTTCAGTTACTTTCATTCACTGACATTCTCCCTGCCAAGGAGTTAAAGCCACTTTGTTGAATTCATACATCTCAGAAGTCTGATTGTGATAAAAGCAATGACCATGTGTATTTTAGCTTTGTTTCATAGAGTTACTGTAAAGTATTCCATCTTCAAGTCACTTTAGTCCTTCAAAGCCAAAATAATGATCAGATGACAGCAGTCATTTATTTTCATGCATAGATTGCCCCTAACCCAGCAATTATAGCTGTGTTTGCCTGTGTACATGTCAGGTGTTGGACTGCAATTAAATAAAAAAAATGGTGACAGTAATGTATTTTCTTCTGTGTTTCACACAGTTGTTCACCAGCCACACAAGTACAGCAACATTAGTCCTAAAAAACTGTCCATTAGAAATATCTAGTTGCCTGTCAGTATTAAAAAAAAATACCTCATTGCTTATGACCACTGCCACTTTTTCCACTATAGCCATATCCACTTTGACATTACTGTTGAAATTTTGCATTTTTCTGCTTCTTGCCATCCAATGATCTACACAGTAAGTCAAGAAAATCATGGGTGGGACAGAACAGAAAGCCTTCAAACGGAAAGGTCAGGATGGTGTGAAAAGTACTACCCCCACAGCTGCAGCTGCTGTGAACAAAGGTGTTGGGGTGGCTTATTTATTTGTTATAAAGTAAAGAAACATTGTACTTCCTTCATTTAAAAATAAATAAATAAATGAACACTGAGCCTTTACTGGGGGAGTTTTAGCTCCCATAACCTCCAACAGGAAACCTGCCACTGACATTGCTTCTTCTTCTAAGTTGCATCCTTCCTGCAAGTCATCCACTTTGCTGCCACCATTCAATCTGCTTCCTCATTTCCAACAGTTCTGCTACTATTTTGCCATCATCCTCTGTAGTGTTTAAAGTGGTTTCAGCTTGCTAATCTATCATATCCCTTTGTCCAGTTCCCACATCCAGTATTTAGTAATCTTCTTTCTTCTGCTGCAGTAAAAGTGCACACATCAGTCTGTTCCATTACCTGTAGACAAACCAGCATCATGGCTTCTTTCAGTGGTTTTCAGGGACTCCCAGATTGTAAGAAAGTTACCCAGTGTCCAAGCTAAACATCCTTGTTCATTGTAAATATCACCTTGTGCCACAACTGTAAAGGGACAGAATGATCTTTGGCATGTACTTGTCTAATTTGACATGCACTTATCTAAACATGTGAGAACTCATAGATTCGTAACAGAGATCACTGGCCTCAAAAATCTTAGTTATCAGGGCAGATTAGCATACTTTTCTATTTGTATTTAATCTCTTATAGACTCCTTCATTGAGATCCATATCTAGCCTTTCAGGCCATGAAAGATACATCTCTCTTTACATCCTGTTCATTTGAAGAATAAATGGTACCACCTCAGATACCCAGTTAAAGGAATTAAACCTTCATCAACAGATAAATGAGACACATTGGTATCATAGATTCATTTCCCTGTTCACCTCTGGAATAAACTTCAACTACTTGTCAAGTAGAGTATCAGCCTTTAAGGTAAACCTAGATAACTGGAGGGACAGCCTCAAATTCTCCTTCACTCTGTCTTGTCTTGCCCTCCTTAAGGCTAGAGGGAACTTTTGAATATGGGTTATTGGGTAAGCTTGCAATGGTCTGCATAATGGTTACCTAGTACTTAAATACGAGCCTGTGAACTGATGACATGTCTAGCACTTATTAGAGGGAGATTTTTAGCAGAGGTGAAATCCTACAATGCTGACTGAATTGGTTGTTTTCATTTGCTATACAATGTTGGGTGACAGAGTATGAAATCTGTGAAACTACACATATTCTGCCTTTGGAGAAGGAAATAATCCTGTATGGCACTCATTTCATTTTCCTATAGTTAGCTATTTAACCGTGTTTTTTTTTTTTTTTTACGTAGGTCATTGTTATATACATATTCTTCATGAGCAGAAACACTACAACACTCGTAGTGACTGAACAATTACCATATTGCTATTTGCGGGCATAATCCCTGCCCTCACCTAAATAATCATTATTTTGAGGTTTTGTAATAGTCTGCAAAACGCAAACTCTACTTTGTACTTCTGTATTATGAGAGAAATGAAGAACTGACGGGGTGTGGTCCTGAGCCTTTTTGCCCCTTACTAATCATTTTTCTTGACTTTTAAGCACTGATAGTCACTGTTACCTGGTAATACCCATTATACAACGACCCCCCCCCCATTAATATTCAAAAATGTGCACGCTGATTGGCAGCGTGCATGTTGTTGTCGCCTGGACTTTTTCCATTACTATAACTCTTTTTTTACAGCAACGGAGAATGTAAGATCTCCGTTGCTTCACACTGTCTCGCTATGTTAAACGAGTTTAACATAGCGAGACAGCTTTAAAAAAAACAACGGAGATTCTCTGTTGCTTTTTTTAAAGCTGTCTCGCTATGTTAAATGAATTTAACATAGCGAGACAGTTTGTAAAAAGCAAAGGAGAGCTTGCTTTCTCCGTTGCTTTTTTCAAAACTGTCTCGCTATGTTAAATGGGTTTAACATAGCGAGACAGCTTTAAAAAAAGCAACGGAGATTCTCCATTCCTTTTTTTAAAGCTGTCTCACTATGTTAAAACCATTTAACATAGCAAAACAGTTTGTAAAAAGCAACGGAGATCTTGCTTTCTCCGTTGCTTTTGCCCACAGCTCTGATGTACTGCGTGGGCATATGCATGCGCAGTACATCAGAACTGCCACAGAATACCAGACAGCTGCGGAAGGGCAGCAAGGAGGCATTATACAATGCCATTATTTAAGAAAAGTAATTATTTTTTTTCTTAAATAATATTGTATAATAGCAATAACCCACTTCTGGGTGTGGGTAATGCTGGATTTACCCACGGTTGGCTTTGTTTGGCCACTCCGGCTTCGCTCTCATGACCAAACCACACCAACCGTTGGTAAACCCAGCATTACCCACACCCAGGCATGGGTTATCGCTATATTCACTAATTAGTCATTTAGCTAGCTTCCATTCCTAAGGCAGAATTACAGTTCCTTTGGCAAATGCTTGTCTAGTTAGCTCTAAAGGTTTCTTTGAAATCCTGTGAAACATGTGCATGTCTTTCCAAGTGAACCCCTTTCCCCTTTCAAAAACGGGCAAGTCTCATGTAGGTCACACCCTTTACTGTGATCTGAACCAATTTCTGGCAAGTTGTTAGTGAATTAACAGCATTAACTTCAACCCTTCTGGCCTCCTTTTTGTAATTTATGTGTGGAAAGATAAAGCCTGTTTTCAGAGCTCTGCAGACTGCAGTTATTAGTGAGACAGCTATTGCTTTCTTGTGTCCCTGTGTGGTAACTGCTTAACTGGTACTGACATTATTTGCTTTAGCAGTCAATTACACAAGCCAGTAACATACTTCATTTGTGACTTGCTTTCATTCACCCTTAGCTATTTTATGTTGCTATGTTTGTTTTCCCTCTCTTTCTCTCTCTCTCCCCATCAGTGTGTTTCATTCTGTTTTTAACTCAATTTCCATTCATCTCTTCTAGAAACAGGTTTTAATCGGTGATGCTTCAGCGCCTCTTTAGTCTTGATTTCCTTCCTTATATAGTGAGTGTTCCACACTATCACATGTTCTTTTACTGTATTTATCGACTGAAAAATTCTAAGATTAGGTCTCATTCATAAATAAACACAGTAACTATCATGACCATGATGTTTAGTTTAGTGTAATGACCTTTCAGTTTTTAGCTTCCTTGAACTGGTGTATAGTGATCTCCATACCGCATTACCTTTCCTGTTTGTCTTCCTGCTTACAATTCCTTCACTGCTGATGTACGACTTCCACATTTCTGCTTACTTTCTCTCTGTCTCTGTATTTCATGCTTTTCTTCCCTTCTGCTATCACAGAAATAGAATGTGATAGAAAATAATGACAAATGTCCTTAGTTAGATGTGTTGCCCATTTTCTGTTGCTACTTTATAAATCACATTGAATCTATTTTTACTCGCTCCCTCAGACACAGGGAGAAGATGCAAACTGTGTGGAGATACCTCAGCTGGAAACTAGGCAAAAGAATCAAGCACTGCAAGACAGCAATGCTAACTGCCACACTGCTGTGCCACTCCATTATGAATGCCATTTTTTCCCTCAACTCTCTTTTGCTTCATAACCTACTCTGTTTTAGTCACCATTTATTTGAACTGCTCTATATTGCTTTTGTCCTTAAGGGGGTGTGGCTATCAGAATTGGTAAAGTATGCCATGTTGTATCCTTTTAATGTTATTAACATTGGTATTACTGTGCTCGTGTTTGCTTGCATTAGATCTCCCAGTGCGTTCCAGTATCTCATGTGCTGTTCCCACAGCCATGATGTATTGGTTGTCTTTATTTATCACAGAATACTGAAATACATGCAAGTCTGCAGTTTTCTGCTTTGAAATTCAGTAAAACCATATTCATCTCTGCTATTGGAGTACAGTTGCTTATACTTGTCATAGTATAGCAGCATTGTGTATGATAGTTAATAGATTAAAAGAATACCAAAACATGATTTATATTAAGGGATAAGGTCTCAGAATGCAAATTTTGCACATGAAATAGTTTTAAGGCCATACACAGGTAATGACTTTGGCTGCAGCAGGGCAGTGCAGCAAGTGACTTAAAGAATTTGATAGGATGACAGAGAGTTGCATTTGAAAATATGCTACATACTACAGAGCTGAATGTAAAAACTGAGAGGCATGATGCATGCTGAGCTGGAAGACAATGGGCCAAGAAGGTACAGTTCTGTAAGCTGAACTTACCAGAACAGTAGAAGTTCGAATGATCACTGCTGCAGTAACCTAAGCTATATGGGTTATATCCTGCTAAGGGCATAACAGCTTCCAAAGCATCAGGGTGCCTTCCACATGTCTAAACCGTCAAGCAGCTCAAGCTGAGCTATGTAAAAGACAACTTTGGGTGTGAAACCCTTCAGACCTTTCCATCCAGCAGAGAGAGGGAGGCTGAGCCCTGAAAGGACAAGGGTAGGAATAAGTAAAATAAACGTGCACACCCTGACATAAAAAACACACCAGGAAACAAGGGAGTTGGAGGGAGTAGCTACTGCAGCAATGATCATTTGAACATCTCCTGTTATGATATGTTCGACTTACACAACTGTACTATGTTCTTCATACTGATCACTGCTACAGTAGCCTTAACTATATGTGTAGATTACCATAGCTCACTATATTGAGGAGGTAGAAGAAAAAAGGTCCAGGAGCCCCTGGAGAATGGTCCTAGCAAATCATGATGTAGACCTAGAGAAGGAATCCAGTTTATAGTGCTTTGTAAACGTATGTGCAGAGGTCTACATAGCAGCTTCTGAAATACTTCTAGGATCCACTCCTTTCCAAAAATCCATAGAAGAAGCCAAGGTCCTTACAGAGTGGGCCTTAACCCTGCCTGGAATAGATTTGTCATGGTAACTATAACAAAAGGCAGTAGCTTTAGACAACCATTTAGAAGTAGTCTGTTTTAACACTGGTTGTCCCTTCTTCTTACCATCACAAGAAGTGAACAATTGATCCAGTGATCTGAAAGATTTGGTTTTGTCAAGATAGTACCTGAGTTGTCTTGGATTTCCAAGGTACAGAGTATCCTTTCTCCCTCATTTTTAGGTTCAGAAAGGAAAACTGGGAGATGAATAGTTTGACTTAAAGTAAAGATGAAATTACTTTAGGCATAAAAGGAGGATTACTTCTCAAAGAAACCCTGTTCTTGTGAAAATGAGGTAGGGTTGATTCACCATAAGAGCTAGGAAATCAGACACTCTTCTTGCAGAGGTCAGAGCAATCAATAAAACCGTTTTCCATGTTAAGAACATCAAGTAGCCAAATCAGGTAGTTCAAATGGAGTAAGTGTTAGTTTCTCTAACACAAAATTAAGATCCAAAGGAGAGGCCACTGATTTACCTGGAGGCATCTTATGCAAAACCCCTTTCAAGAACATTTTGACATGTGACTGCCTTGAAAGAGGAAGATCCATGGGCAGACATGCTGAAATGGCTGAAAAAAGAACCGTGATTTTGGGGAATAAGAAAGATCATAGGATAGTAATTCACACAAATATTGTAAAAACAGAAAAGAACTAGCCCTGTATGGGTGCTGGTTATGTTGTTGGCACCAACTAGAAAACTCTTTCTATTTGCTAATATATCACTTTCTAGTAGCAGGTTTTCTTGCCTCCATTATTACTTGTTGCACGTCCTCAGAAAACAGGTGCCTAAAAGGAATTAAGACCCTATCAACTAGGCAGTCAATTGAAGATGATTGATGTTGGGGTGTATCAAACACCCTATGTGAGTAGAGCCATTCCTTGAGGAAGCTTGTGGTAATTGCTCCTGGCCATTTCCAAAAAGAAGAGAGATGCATGGTTGCCTGGGCCAGAAGGTAGTCACCACAGTGATCTTGGGAGATAGCCAAATTATGGAACTCACTCCCACCCACAATTACCTCCGTACCATCATGCACCAACTTCAAAACTTTATTAAAAGCGCACCTAAAAACATGCTGGCTATGCCCTTGCAACTCCCACTCTCATATCATCCACCCCATCCAACTACTACCTTTCTTTCACCTCCACTAACTACCTTGATGATAGCAAGCTCAGATGCTCATAAGCCTAGTACTTATTATACAGCTGGAACTTCTCATTGTTACATTTGTTAATGCCTGTTATGTACTTCACAGATAAAGATTCTAGTTGTCTACTGATGTACTATGTTCTTCATCTGTAAATATGTTGTAAGTAATTTCTATGTTAAATTGTTAATCACTATGTAATCCAATGTAACTACTGTCTGTTTATTTTACTGTGGAGCTTTTCTCCCCGGGCCTCCGCTGAAAATGGACCCACGTCCAGTCGGACACTCCTGGTCAACAAATTTAAATAAATAAATAAATAAATAAATTCCTTCTGAATCTTCAGAAGTACCCTGGATATTAGTGGAAAAGGTGGAAAGGCATACAGGAATATTCCTGTACAAGTAAAGAAAAGGCATCTGTCTTCCAGGCCTTCTTGCATGGAGTCCTAGAACAGAATTTCACCAGTTGATTGTTCAGAGAGGAGCCAAAGAGGTCTACTTGAGGAACTACTCACAGATGGATTAGGTCTTGAAGGATGCCCCCACCCCAGATCTAGATTCCATTTGGAAGGGTCTGCCCTAGTTCTGCTCAGTTTGTCTTCCAGACAGTTTTGTTTTTACAGAATGTAGGATGCCTGTAGAGTGAAATTGTGCTGTGAAACTATATTCCAAGCTAACATGGCTAGTCTGCAAAGGGGTATGACCTGGACCCCCCGTGCTTGTTGATGCACCACGTCACTGTGGTATTGTCTGTAACCACTTGAATAGGTGCTGGGGATGGTTCAGAGAATTGAATGCCTTCATCAGGGCAAGCATCTCCTTGATATGCATGTGCTTCCATCTTTCCTTGGTGTCCCACACCCTCCCTTTTTTATCTCTCGTTAAACTGCTCCCCAAGAAAAATCTGAAGCATTTGTGGTGACTGACTACTTTGGAGTAGGGATGGAGAAGGGGAGACCTTGATTTAAGGATATCTGTTGTCTCCACCAAGTGATTTGTCTTCTTACAAACCCCAGTACTGGTATCTAAAAAGATAAAGGGTGTTAATGCTGGAACCAAATAAATTTCACATACCACTCTATCTTTCTCATGGGGAGTCTTGCCAGGGGTATCATGAGAATCTTAGATGCCATGAGACACAGAATCCAGAGGTATTCCCTCTCAGTGACTGCAATCTGAGTGGAAAAACTTAGAAATAGACCTAAATAAAATTCTAGTTTTCCTGTGGAAGAAAAGCTCTTTGAACTGAGGTGTGTAGTTGACATCCCAGGAGCACAATCCCGTGGGAGGGAGTCAAGAAAGACTTTTGAATGTTCTCTTGGAATCCCAACTTGTGCAAGAGATCTCTCACCCAAGAGAGAGATGCCTGACACTTTGAAAAAGACTCTGCAAAGATAATACCCTGTATCCTCCAATGAGCTATAACTGGAGCTAGACACTTTGTGAACACTTTTGGTGCAGTGGATAGTACAAAGAGTAAGGTTAAGAACTGATAATGTGATCCAGGCACACAAAACCTTAAGAAACACCTGAGGTCTGGATGAATAGGAATGTGAGGATAAGCATTTTTTAAATATAGTTTTACCAGGAAACTTGATAGAGGAAGAACAGGCAACAGGTTGTGAAGTGATATCATTTTGAATTTGGAAACTGTGACAAACAGGTTTAGGAAAGAAAGATGCAGAACTGGTCTCCAAGCATTTTCTTTCTTTGGGACTAGGAACATTTTTGAATAAAACCCCTTCCTACCTGAGAAGGAGGAACTGATTCTATCACTCCTTGGGACAGCATATGATGAAGAATATGTGGAAACAAAACAGCCTGTTCTGTAGGTTGAGGAATGACCCCCTGAAAAGGAGGAATTTCCTCCCATTGCCATCTGTAACCCTGATGAATAAAGCAGATTTTTCTTCACAATAAGAAGCTGTAAATAAAACATCCCTCTTACTTTCACAATATGTCAGAATAAACTTTAACATATGAGCCTGGCAATTTAAAATTCTGAAATTTAAAACTACAGAAGTGTACACTTTTTCACTGTACCTATCAATAATTTTCCCATCCTTGTTAGAACAAGTAGGATTGGAATTAAGTAAGTGTTTAGCAGGAGAGAAGTCACCCAAGGCTATAGCTGCTTGGTCAGGTTTGGGAGTAGTGTGTACAATTTTAAAATACTGAGGAACTTTATACATCCTATCTGCCTTTCTAGGGACAGCTGACTGAATATCAAGAAAACTGCAGGCAGTAAGACACACATACTGTGAAGCAGACCAGACAGGAGGAATGGGTGTTGGTTCTGGAAAATCCTTCTGTAACAACTCATAGTATTTTTTGAGGGACTGAGAAACCGCAGTATTCTCCCACTGAAAACATTGGGATATTCTAGCAATAGTCTTAGGAAAAGAACACCCCCCCCCCCCCACCGGGAGAATCAGAAAGAGAGCTCTCCTCTGAAGCTGAATCAGAAATCTGAGGACAAATCCCTGACTCTGTCTTTGCATCTTCCTGTACAGATTCAGAATCTTGACTCTCTTCAGGAAAGGAGCATTCCCTCTTTCTTTTACTGGCAACTACACTACAACAAGGATTAATAGTCTGAATGAAACCCTGAGCCAGTCTAAGTAAACTGCTCCTATTCAAAGAAATGTGAGGAGGAGTAGATACATGCTTGGTTTTCTGTTTCTTTTTGACAAGAAAAATGAGGATAACCATGCTACTAATAGCACTTGCAGCTTCCCCAGAGATGGGCACAGCATTCTGACACAAGGAAACCTTCCCTGTTCCCTCTCCCAGGACTGACAAGAGTGGTTCTCCCTTGCCCACTGAGGAGACCCAACAGCCACAGAGGACATGGTTAACCCTCTCGTCCATAATAGCTGTAGGTGCTACACCAGAAAGATGCAGGGTAAAAAAACGAGCGGTCTGCGGTACAACAAATGGCTACAGCAGAGTCACCCACTTGCATCTGAGGCAAATTGCTAGCCTCCTGTGGTGGCAAAGGCTGTTTGCTTAACTTTTCCTTTCTGTAGCTGGAAGAAGGACCAACTGTGGGAGTGACAATCTGTTCCATGGTGAAGCCAAAAATGGTGCATTATCCTAGGAAAACAAGTAACAGTGCCAGTAAAACTACCAATCTACAGAAGTTACTTTTCTGACTGAAAAAAAAACAGTGAAAAGTACGTTCAAACATTATGGCAGCCCCGTGACCTTAAAATAAACACAGTTTCTCCACAGAAAATAGTTTATTGGTTAGATAAATCTTCTTTTAAACTTACAAGAACAACTAGTGCTTTGCTTAAAAGTACATTACAGTCTCGAGACAGTCCATTAAAACATAACACTTCAAGCTTTAAAATAACTTTCCTGAAAAGTAATAAAATGTCAGTAATAAATAAGAAAATGGAAGTTTTTCGCAAAAGGGAACTTACCAGCCCAGCTAAGGAAAGCACAAGATGACTGTCAGTCATCAGAAGCCTCAGATTAAGTGCACTCTTCAGCGGCAGTAAAGCTCTATAGGGCTTCATGCCCAAGCTTGTCTTTTAATTATCTCAGCTCGAGCTGCTTGACAGTTTGGAGGTGTGGAAGGTGTTCTGAAGCTTTGGAAGCTGGCTGGCTGTTATATCCTTGGCAGGATTCTGGCTGTCATATCCTTGGCAAGATATAACCCATATAGCCAAGGCTACTGCAGCAGTGATCAAACTGAAGAACATCATTTAAATCACAAACGTCTTATTCCTATTCGAAAGTAATAAGCTCACACTGATGCCTGCATATGTGTATTTGCTACCAATTTCTGATTATTAGTTGTGTGACTGTGTCATGATACACATGTAATATGGGAAGTGGCAAACAAACACCATGCACACATTTATCAAAAAAATTATTTCATTTTTTTGAGATTTAGTGATTGTGGTGATCATGACAATCCTGAGCTAATTATACAGTGAACTAGTTCCAGATTTTTTTATCTCAAATATCTGTTTCAGATTATATGAATTTGGTAACTTGTGTAACCTCAGTTTGTAACATTACAGTAAATTTATTCTATTGGGTAGCTCTGCCTCATTTGAATGAGTGAGCATTTATCCTATAACGTTTTGCACATTTTATTTAGATACATATGGCGGTGGTGGTGCTGCGGTAGCGTTGTCGCCTCACAGTAAGATGCTGACCGGTTCGACTCTCAGCTAGAGCGTCTTCTGTGTGGAGACATGCGTGAATGGGCATACCTTTGTTGAAGGTTGTGCGTCAGGGCTGGCAACTCGGCACGTAAAAATCAACTGCCAATCATTAGCGGACCAGAGATCCGCTGTGGTGACCCCTAACCGGGAAAAGCCGAAAGACACAACAACAATTTAGATACATATGGCCTGGAATTCAGAAACAAATAGAATACAAATAAACACATAGAATACAAATACAATAAACAAACTTGCTTAATGAGTGTCAGTGCACAGGATGAGTTGATTTAGAGACCTTCTTAGTGTGACTAATCTAGGCAATGAATACTGTGGCCTGCATAATATCCAAATGACCATATAATAAGGTGGAAATGAGCAACACTGTTATAATGAGGGTCATGCAAATGAGAATAAACAATATAGTGGAGTGATTCCGAAGTGTGTTAAAATTGTGTGATGAGTTGTTGCTGCCAGAATAGGTGTTTGCAGACAGTCCTGGTATTCAGAGACAGAGACAGTGAAATCATGTTAGAGGTAGCAACTAACAGGTTTAGCAGAAATGTGTATGTATGTATATATATATATATATATATATATATATATATATATATATATATGTATATATATATAAGGTTGTCCTCGTAGCTGTAGCCTTGGAAGTATATGCTGTTACCAGCAGTGCAGCAGTTTGCTCCAGCCATGCTTAACATTTCATGCCCTCTCTGACACAGAAATAGTGGGCCTCTACCATGTGGACAGGAGCTGCTCTTCGTGAGATGAATGGAATAGTTATTTCTGTGGACACTAAGATATGTGTAACTCTGTGAATACTGGCTACACTGATATTCTAGCAATCAATGGAGGACATTGTGGGACCGACCCCAGCTTTTGCCTCAAGGATTCAACATCAGTTTCTCAATGTCATTCTACAGAACGTAGAGGGGCATATGTGTTTCCCACACATTGCAAAGAAGTCAAACAAACCCATGCAGACATTCCATGATGTTCCCTATTTCCCTGAGGTATTGGGAGCCATTGACTGCACTGACATTTCCATCAAGACTCCACCTGGGAAACAGGTACAACTGTATATTGACTGTAAGGTATTCCACTCCATCAACTATATAGTGTCAGTGTACCACACAGGTAGTGCCAATAATTCCCACGTCTGGTCAAATGTGACCTAAATCAATGACTTCTGTAGAGTGATTTTCCCAAGGGACATCTTCTATTGATACCAGGTATACCCTGCAGTCACCGCTAATAATACAGATAAAAAAATACACACAAACCATGACAGACAAAGCATACAACACTACCTTTTCACAGACTAAAAACATAATCAAACGTATACAGACTAATGAAGGGCCACTTCTGCTGTCTAGGTTTCTTCAGTGGCACCCTGTAGTGTGAAACAGAAACACCTAGCAATATCTTTTCTGTGTATGCAGTATTACTTAGCATGTTTTTAAACAAAAAAGTACAGCAAGCAATTTAATTAGGGGAAGGGGAAACTACAAGAGTCAGCAGCAGAGAAGGTGCTTGTTAAGGAGCTTGTAGAGGAGTCAGCCACAGGGGATGACCATGTGAGGCAGTCGCAGGTACAATGTACAGTGGCACTGGCTAAGATGCAGTGTGTAGCTCATGACTATAGGTCAGATTAGACGTAACAAAGAATAACAGTGATGCATGCAGTACAGCAATCAAGTTATGGTATAGTATGCAAGGACTAGCCATACTGTGTATTAGACATAGTTTACCCTTGTAACAGAGTACTGAGGGCAGGCACAGCTGTCATCATGTACACAGGTGAGGAGGGCCACAGCGACAGGTGTTAGCAAGGGGCATTGTGGGGGGGGGGGTTGGTGTGGCTAAGTGTGTGTCTCATGGTCTGGTAATTTTGGTGAGCCAGGAGGACTGGCTAGCATATTGCACAAGACACAAGGTTTGATCCTGATCTCTGGCCAGTGCCTGTATGGAGTTTGCATGTTCTCCCACTTTCTCTTGTGGGGTTCCTCCCACCTCCCCAAAACATGCTGTGTGCTTCCATCTGAAACTCACCCTAGTATGGAGTTGTGGGTGGCAGCACAGACTGTAGATGGAGGAAAGAGTTGTACAGACCAACCACTTTGGGTATCAACTGTCATGTGCAGTGCCCTCAAGATTGAAGAAATCAGATCACAGACTATGTGCCATGTCAGGGCTAGCCACTCAACAGGGTAAAAGTGGGCTCTAGATGATTAAGTCGTATTGACTAATGTCACCAAAAAAAATGGACATAGGTATTTGCCAATGATAAGTGGGTTGAGGACCTGACCTATGCTGACCTACACCAGGGATCCGTGCTAACAGAGGTAGGGGTGTATATGACCCAATTGGCCAGTGTGTACGTGCCATAAAACCCAGCAGCCCTGGGGAACAATACATGCAGAAAAATGTTTTGGAGAAGGAATGAAGTTTAAGAGAAGGTAGGAAATGAACAATTTATGTAATGTTGGTTTGATTCTATTGTATATAACAATATAAGTGATGTATGTTTGTAAATGTGAACTTGTTATATGGTTTGATTAATTTTATGGAAATGTAAGTTTGCTTGTGTCATAAGTGATAATTCAATAAAGTTGTTTAAAAAAAACACAGCCCTGAATCAGTAATCTACTGGTCCTGAAGAGAAGAACCAGGCAGGGATGTGTTTTTCCCCATTGTTATTTGCGTTATATTTAGGGCCATTGGTGAAGAAAATAAGAGACTCAGAAATTCAAGGATACAATTGATATAGTAATACAGAAAAGTTGGCTTTGTTTGCCGATGATATTAGTGTGCACCTGATAAAACCAGAAAAGGACATCTCATTGTTGGAGAACATTCTGAGATAGTTTCAAGTCTTTTCAGAATATAAAATGAATGAAGACAAAGCAAAGGCCATAGCTAGCTGTAAACTATGTGTCCGCATATGAGTTGGTACAGCAATACCCATGTTTATGTGGAAATTATAAAATGGCATATTTAGAAGTATGAGTCGTAAAGGATACTGTTACAGCAGTTAAGGATATGTGGGAAGAGACTAAACAAAAAATAATACGAAAACTGAGAAAATGGAAGCTCTTTGTTTATGAATATGGATAGCAAGATACGAGCAATGAAAATGTTTTTAGTCGCTTTAGTTTTTATATACAGGTCTGGCATACGTTTATCAACCAGACGAGAAGTTGTGGGCAATAATTATAAAAGAGTTGAAGGATTTTCTCTGGGATGGGAAGAGGGCAAGGGTCAAGTGTGATAACTTAATCCTTCCAATAGAAAGGTGTTTTATGATGTAGAGCTACACAGTTAAGACTCTTATACATAACTAAAGCAGAAAGCTATAATTCAAAGTTGAAAGGGATGATGGTAAAGTGGGAGGAAATTCAAAAAATAAGGAGAGAGAGTTGGATTTTGTATGCAGATCTTTAAAGAGAATAACAACAGCCATGGAAAATATTTTATTTATTAATTAGCAGAAAGTATTCTAAGAACTAAGCCAACACGGGAATGGAGGAATGAGATTCTGCCATTAGGGATGATAGCAATTAGGGGGTATAAAGAATGGGCAAGAGGGGCCTAGAATTTACTGGAGAAAACTGACAAAGGAACCGGGGTATTCGGAGCAAATAACTAGAGAGAGAGAGAGAGAGAGAGAAACAGAGAGAGAGAGAAATAGAGAGAAAGGTAATAGAGTGGGAAGAAGCCAAGAAAACATTTAAACTGCAGGCTAGATTCTGCCTTCCTTATCAGGGATTTATATCTGAGTATAGGCAAAGAGAAAGTGAAAGGGGAATTGTAAGTGAAAGACCTGCTCTGGTAGAGCTTGTAGTTGAATTTAGAACAGAAACTGCAGCTTAAAAAGGGATAATTAGTAAGGCCTTATAAAATATTGCACAATAACTATAGAAATCACTCAGAGGAGGTTAGAAATGATGGGGAAGAGAGATTGTTTAAGCAATTCACAAGTAAACAATGTGAGGACATACATATGTCTCCCAAATGTGCAACAAAGTCTAGAAGCTTTAACATTTTTGCTTGGAAGTGTTTGCATTGGTATTTTATACCCCAAGCAAACCCCAAAAAATTTTTCCTTAGGTATATGGCAGATATTAGAGGTGTGATGGGGAAGAAAGAGGTCACTGGGAACATATGTTTTGGGATTGTAATGAGGAGGCAGATTTTAAAAATTCCCTACAGAGTACTCTGACAGAAATATTGGGTGCACAAATGGATTTAATTAAGGGAATTATTTTTTGTGATCTGGGATACAGGATCTGAATTGTCTAGACATAGTAAGATCTTGTTAAGTATAATTCTGGTGGCTGCCAAAAAAGCAATTACTAGAAATGGAAATCAAAATCTAAACCGACTGCATTTGAAACAATGAATATTGTAACAAAGATAAAAGAACTAGAAGTGGGAGCTTTAGAAAAGGGTAGGAACAAATTAAATAGAAAAATGCAAATTACTAGAACAGTATATGCAGAATAATGTTTTGGAGGAGGAGTGTGGTTAAGGCAGGAATTGATCAGTTTATGTAATGTTGGCTTGATGATAATTGTATAAAAAATATATGTGATGCATAATGTTTGTTAGTGTGAACATGTTAATAAAGTTTGTTTTTGTTTCTTTTATTAAATATATGTTTATCTATGTCTTATGTGACAATTCAGTAAAGGTGTTAATAAAATAATCTACTGGTCAGTCTGTGTCCAGTTTACTCAGCTTGGGTTATCTGAGATAATTCTGTTAAGCGAAAGCTGGACATAAAGCCAACCAACCTGCCAAATATGAACCAAGATTTGCTGTACTCAGTATAGGTTCACTGACAGGAGCAGCTTAGAAGTGGTTGACATGATGGTAAGGAGAAAGCTGGACATATTATGAGTCCAGGAGACATGATGGAAGGGGCAGTGCAACAAAGACACTTGGCTTGGGATTCAGTATCTATGACTCAGGAGGTGGACGGACTAGAAATGATGTGGGAATTGTGAGGGAGTGGCTTCAGAAGACAGTGAGGAATGACATCTCAGTTAGCAACAAACTCATGGCAATCAGACTGTTCATAATCTCAGCCTATGCCCCACAGCCATATTATGACAGTGAAAGAAAGAGTGCATTCAGACAGCAGTTGCAGGACCTGCTAGATAAAACAGGACAACAGGAATTGGTGTTGAAATGAGTGACCTGAATGTACATGTCAGAACAGACAGAACAGGATATGAGGACTGCCTGGATCCAAATGGGTGGTGCAACAGGAATAAAGAAGAACAGGCCATTCTAACTGTCTGTATGGCAAATGACTTGATGTTGTCCAACATACATTTCATCAAGAAAAACAGTCATAATATCGCATACAAGACTGGCCAACATGCAACTCAGGTAAACCTCTTCCCTAATAAGGAAAGAGCACTGGGGTAGAATCAGTGATTGTAAAGTCATCCCCAGTGAAACAGCTGACCCACAGCATTAACCACTGGTTACAACAGTCAGCTGCAAGAAAGCTCTAAGTTCAACAGAGACTAGGCTGAAGATCTGGAAGCTGACAGAAGAGAAAGCACAAGAGTCCAAGGATTTACTCAGGGGTCTAGCATCTCAGGAAGAAGAGGAAGTAGGTGGAGTTGAAGAAGAATGGCAGCACCTCAAAACAGCATGTGTGAAGACTACAGAACAAATATGCGGCCAGTCCAGGTTTGGAAGTAAGGTACATAAAGAAAGTTAGTGATGGAATGCAGAAATACAGGAAGTCATCAAAAGAAAGAAGGAATGCATGAAAAAGTGGGAGATAGAAATGACAGACCAGGCCAAGAAAGAATACGGATTGGCTAACATTAAAGCTAAGAGTAAAGTTGCAATAGCAAATAACAAGTCATTAGAGGCACTCTACCATCTTCTGGAAAGTGACTCAGTAAATGCCAGAAAGAAACTTCATAATGGATGTCAGTAACAACCTGTGGACCGGTCCACAAGACATCAAAGTCAGATGGAAGGAATATTTCCAGCAGCTTCTGAATGAAGAAAGCCCCACAAAAACAGTAATGTCCCAGATGCAGCCTACTGTGAAAGAAGAGGATGAGACCACCCTAGAAAAAGTAAGAACAGCACTAAGGAAAGTGAAATCAGGGAAAGGAATAGGCTCAGATGATGATCAAGATGTTGCGTGAGTTGGGGGAGAAATGGCTCCTGAGGGTACTCATAGAAGTATGGAGAGAAAGGCATATCCCACATGACTGGAGAATAAGCACACTAGTGCCAATGTTCAAGAACAAAGGGGACATCCACCCCTGTGGGCAGTACAGAGGTATCAAACTCCTGTTACACTGTTTGAAAGTTCTGGAGAGGGTGGTTGATAATCAAATACATAGAAGAGTAGAAAATAATCTGAGAGATGAGCAGTTCAGATTCAGATCTGGATGCAGCACAACAAGCCAAATATCTGCAGTGAGTTAGATAGTTCAGAAGAAGCTATTAATGAGGAAAGAGTCCAACTGGGCATTCCTGCACTTGGAGAAAGCATATGACAAAATCCCAAGAAAGTGGATTTGGGCAGTCATGCAGTGGTTCAAAGTCTAAGAAACATTAGTATAATTAGTGCAGGCTATGTACAAGGACCCAATTTTCAAGTACGGACAGTATTCGGTCTCAAAAAAGGGTTCCCAGTGGGAGTGGCTATGCATCAGGGTTCAGCTCTGAGCTGACTGCTGTCCATTCTAATGATGAACTACATTAGCAAACGGGTCGGAGGGGACAGATCAATAAAGTTGCTGTATGCAGATGATGTGACATTACATGCAGACTCTGAGCAAGAACTTCAGCATAGGATAGGGAAATGGAATGCAAAACTGAAGGCACATGGAATGAAGCTGACTATAGATAAGTATGACTCACTCAAGGGACTCCTTAAAATGGAGAACATCGACATCTGTGCAGTGACGGAGACCTGGTTCAAGGCTCCAGAGAGCACCTCTGCATTACCAGGCTATAACTCATACCACACCTTTTGGCCACCTAACCTGAACTGAAACAGTAAAGGAGGAGGTGTGTCCATATTCATTAAGGATATCCACACCTTCAGGCAAGTTGCTCAACATAATGCATCTGAAATTATCCAAGTGCAACTAACACTGGGCAAGACTGCAGTCTAGGTTGTAGCTTGTTACAGATCCCCCACCATGCCCCAGGATGCCCACTCCATGTTTTTTGATATACTGGGTAATATTAAGGTACAGCCCAATACACTAATAATGTGCAATTTCAACTAACCCACCATCAACTGGGAAAACTACTACTAACTCATTTGCTCAACGCTTTCTGGAATTCATAAATTCCAAAGCCCTGGATCAGCTTGTCCATACCCAAACCAGGGGCAACAATATCCGGACCTGGTCATTACCAATATGGGCAACCGATGTTCCACACCAGAGGTCAGCTCCTCACTGGTCAGATCCCTAGACATCAATATCCCGCCCCCACCCCCCATTAAGGAAACCACCGTAAAAAAAACTTCTCCAAAGCCAATTTCATGCTTCTTAAGACAGAAGTGGCAAACTTCATGACACCCATATAGACGGAAAATAGAGGTATGACTGCTGAATCCTATACAAATGCACTGTATAAGCACATACACGAGTGCATGGATCGTGCCATCCCCAACAGAAGCAAGACGCTATCCTCCAAAAAAGGGAAGCCAATCTGGTGGTCCCCTGACATAAACAAACTCTACAACAGAAGGAAGAAGCTGTTGCAAAAAAGAGTAAAATCCCCTGATTGCAGGAACTCCCTGGTCAGCCTCAGTAAGAAGCTGAGATCCCTCATAAAATCCTCCAAAGCTAGTTATGGAAATAAAATCGCCACTGATTCTAAAGACAACCACAAAGCATTCTACACTATGTCAAGAATCTCAATGGTGACACTCAGATCTGCTCTGAGCTACAGCACAATGGCACTAGATATACAGAACCAACTGATGTTGCCAACATCCTGGCAGATAGGTTAAGTGCAAACTTCACCCCCCCCCACCCCCCAAAGGGCCCATCACTATACCGGAAGAATGCAAAGCCCCTGTAATCACAGCTGCACAAGTAAAGACCACACTCTTCAAAGCCAAGAACACAGCATCAATGAGACCTGACAACATCCCAGGCTGCGTTTTGCATGAACTACAGAATGAACTGGCACCCCACCTAAGTACCGTGTTCACTCATAGCCTCACTTTAGGCTTTGTGCCTACTGAATGGTGCACAGCGACGGTTATCCTACTCCACAAAGGGGGTGCCACCATGGACCCCGGGAACTATCGCCCCATTAGCCTGACAAGCCTGGTCTGCAATGCCATGGGAACATATCATCTTGGAGCTTATAAACAAGGACATAGGTAACCTCCAAACTCTGGACTCCACTCAGTTTGAGTTTGTAAAAGGTAGGTCATGTCTCCTAAACTTGATTGACTTCTTTGAAGCAATCACCAGAGCTGTGGATGAGGATAAGGTGGTGCACACAGCCTATCCTGACCTTGCCAAGGCTTTCAACACCATCCCCTACTCTTGAATTATAAACAAACTCACTAGATTGGGCATAAATCCCTATGTCACAAGATGGGTGGCCAACTGGCTCACTGACAGAACCCACACAGTGAAAGTACCCAACTCCAAATCCAACTTCAGACCATTGACAAGTGGAGTACCACAGGGCTCAGTCCTGGGTCCTCTCCTGTTTGGAGTCTACTTCTCAGAAGCCCAGGCTAATACAGCAGGTCTTCAGCTAATGAAGTTTGCAGACGACTGCAAAATAGGTGCCATAATAGAATCGCCTAATGATGTGGACATTCTACAAAGGTCCTCACTGAGACTGATGCTTGGTGTCAAAGTCATGGCCTCAAGCTCAATGCCAAGAAGTGCATTGTCATCCCCTTTGGGAAAAACTCTGTACCCATGAACTACTACATATGCAGTAGCCTACTAAACACCGAAAGTGTGATAAGAGACCTTGGGACACAGGTGGACAGTAGTCTCTCCTTTGATAATCACATCACCAAAGTAGTTAGGAAATCCTTCTAAGTGGCACACCTCATCACAAAGGGGTTCACCTCCAGAAAAAAAGAGGTCATTGTTCCTTTTTACTCATTCCTCATCAGACCCATTATAGAATACAATGCCCCATTTGGCATGTACCTCGCAAGACATCTCCAACAACTAGAAAGGCCACAGAAATACCTCACTAAGATGATCACTGGCCTCAAACAGATGCCATATGCAGACTTTCTCAAAAAACTCCAGCTCTACTCCATCGCTTATCGCCTACTCAGAGGCAGCCTCTGCCTAACATACAAAGCCATGTCAAACCCAGATCTGTTGGACATGCTATACTTAAAGAAACCCCAATCCCTCTGAGCCACACACTCCAGGGATCTAAACCTTGCCACCACAATAAACAGAACATGCTGGAGGGATAAATTCCTGTCCCAGAGACTTCCCATGCTCTGGAATAGACTACCAATTAATGTCAAGCAAAGCTCCTCATTAGCCCTCTGTAAGAAAAATCTCTACAATTGGATGGGGAATAGGAAATTCACCCTAGGGATCACTTCTCTGGCTCTGCTAGACAGGGGTGCAGGAAAATAACTTTCTTGGGTGGCAAAAGCCAGGGAACATTTTGGCCTAGGCTTATACAGAACCCAGGGCCAATAGCCTTGTACCTACCTATGAACCTATAATGGCAGCAAATGGGGAAATCAGGAGGAGCTGAGAATTGAGATAGAAGGGGAAAATAGTTGAACAGGTTAATAGCTTCAAATATCTGGGAGGGTTAGTTGAGGAGAAGGGAAGTCTGAATGAGGAGGTCAGAGCTAGAATGAAATCAGAGAGGCTGCAGTTAGTTGGCACCAAGTGTCAGGGGTAGTGTACGACTGAAGAGTACCAAAGAAGCTGAAAAGTAAGGTGTACAGAACAGTGGTGAAACCAGTATGACTGCATGGTACAGAAAAATGGGCTATGAAGGCAGAGCAGTTTAGGAAGGCAAAGGTGATGGAGATGAAGTGCATGAGATGGGGTGGTAGGATGCACACTGTGGGACAGACCAAAATATGGGGGCATCAAAACAAAAGCTAGATTACCTCTAGTTGCAGAGAAGGTTGAAGAGAACAGATTATGGTGGTTTGGGCACATGTGCAGAAAAGCAAGTGAAGAAGATTTGGGACAGACAGGAAGAAGGCAAGAGTAAATGAGGGCCTCCAGCAAAGAGGTGGATAGATTGTGTGAGAGAAGACCTGCAACAGTTGGGCATGACTGTCAAAGAAGGTAGGAGAGTGGCACCAAATTGAGAGAGAGATGGTGACAGTTGACACAACACCCAGAGGAGGTTGATGATGATGATGATGAGGTGGAGGTGGTCTGGTCAGGGAAGAGTATGGTTTCTCTGGTGTGGTGTACATAAGTAGAAGTGATTGATGATAATGGATGTGTGGGTGTGTGCATAGATACAGCTTCTGCAGAAGAGGTTGAACTGTGAGTGTGTCTCTGGGATAGGTCTAGGGCACACACACAGGAGGTATCGGCACTGACTGTGTATGTTCCTTTTCAAGGGAGTGCCTCTTTATGGGGCATGTCACAGTTCACAGTGAGCACAGATATGGGGTGCTCCTTGAGATGGACTGGTTGGACATGATATGGGGTATATTCATCATGTGTGTCCCAACCATGTCTGCTTTCATGGTGTCCCACAGTGCCCACAACACTGTTATTAGGTGTCGATGTAGTGGCACTACAGGAACTAGATTGTGTCCTCACCCATCTGCATTGTTAGCTTCAACCACAAGGAAAGTAATGTCCGTGTTGTGCAGATGGACATGGGCAGCTGCAGCATGCCGACTCCTCACAACAGTTTTCAAAGATGCTGCATAAATTAGTTAGACCCTCTTTGAGATCATCACACAGACATGTGCCAAACCAATCACCAGTCATATGGCTCTGGTGGCAACTAATTGTTCTATATGATGGCTTTACACATTCTTTGTGTGTTGTCCATAGAACCACTCAGCTCAGGGTGTGGGGTGGCATTCATAGGGTCACCAGCCACTGGAATTCCAGCCACTGCTTCCCTCATAATTCTAATGGGAGATGCCAGCACTCAGTGCTGTGTGTGCCAAAGGAGAAGAAGGTTCACCCTTTGCATATGTGTCAGCCGACTTCTGTCCTGTGGTATCTTGAGAGTGAGAAATGAGCTGTACAGGATCAATGTCTATGAAACTTGGAGGTGATATGCCCACTACATTACTTATACCTGACAATGGCACCATGACTGTAGATGGTGCCAGGCTGTGGCAGCCATCATCCTTGGGATCAGACAGTTCCCTAACATTAGGCATTCCAGTATCCATGGTGAAATCCTGACACTGAAGCACCTGTGAGGACACATAAATATATCTACGTGTATCAGTGCACTCTTCTTAAACACTCACATCCCAGTGAAACTACAGCTATAAATCATAGTGGCATGCAAAATGTATAGGCCACATATCTTGTGCAGACTGAAGTTGCAGCTGAAGTCTGAATGTGCCTGTAAGAATACTATGGCCATGCTCAGTAGGGATATAGTTCTGAATAAGACAATTTTCACCGCATGATATATGTTAGGCAAAATCTACCTGGGAGATCATCCAGTAATACATGAGGTACCTGGTGAAGTTTCACACCAATGTCAAGCCCTCCAGTTGGTATTAGGGATCTGTCATGCCCTCCTCCCCAGAAAGAAATAACAGTAACTCCTTCACATCTGTTAGAGGTGACAGTGTCAGTGGACTCCTACCTGTTGCTGTCCTCCTCTGCCACATGGGTTGCCTTGTTATGGGCATGACAAGTCATGTCAGTGGCCCTATGTCATACTTGTTATTGTGTCCGGTCATGGTGAATGACTGCTGACCATTTCAACAAGACCTCACTAGACATATTGGTGGAAGGCCCAGTCTTTCTTATTGGTAAGGAGCATCTGCTGGCAATGTACAGGGAGCATCTGTAGTATGATGTCATTTTCTGTGTTGAAGAACTTTTCCTTCATCTTCCTACCCTCCTCAGGTATTTTGCCGTGAGAATATGAGGTTAGACACATGTAATCTGCAGGTTAGACACATGTAAGCTGTTATACCTCTCCCACCCACATGTTAGTACCTCATGGCAAAGTCTAAATATACCATTGACTGTGTTATGTTTGACCCACAAAGAGAAGCATGCCATCTGTACAGATGTCTGCCATTTTCTGCCAATCAGTACATTGTATACATGTCTTTTGCACAGAACAAAATGTGTCATTCAACTGCAACAAAGTCTTTGCTGTCCACAAGGGATATCTCAAGCATGTCATGTGTTCTGTGGATCATGGACCCACAGCATCATACATATGGCCTCTACCACAACTGTGATTGTCTATCTCCATAACTGTAACAATGCTATGTAATGTCAGCCACAATGCCCTTGACACAGACTGTTAACAAAAATATATATATGCATGCACCATGACTTTAATAAAAAGGTGCAAGACCCCCTGGTCTTTGTATGTGTGCAGCACATCGGCTCCCTGTTGAAATGTTGGCACTTAAAATACTGAGTACAAAAAGCTGAGAAAAAAAGACAGAAAACACAGGAGAAGAGCAAATGTCACTCTTCTCCTTACAAGTCCCCCTGTACTCACACACGCTGAACTTATATATACCAACTCCGAGATTGCCATACCTTCTAGAAAAGTTAGTATATGTAGGTCCGATCTTTTGGCCATTCAGTCTCCATGATTCAGGACTTACCCTAGTGACATTTCAAATGGTTACCCAGCACAACAGTAGGTTATGGCTTGATTCAAGCCACCTGCCCATATCACTGACACCCTCTGTTATGACCTGCATATGGATTGTAATATGTACATGTTGGTATAGTTCCCTCCAAATCTGGCACACAGCAACATTTTGCAGATGTACTACTTCGCATTACATATAAGCTACATAGATTTTAGAAATATCCCAAAGATAACAATCCCAGGAACACAGATGGAAAAGGTTTAAGCATATTGTTTACACCAAACACCATCATGTCATTCCATGTACGTATGTACTAGTACATGGTGGCAGCATAGCACATCGTGAAAACTCAGTGCCCACTGTTGCACATCATGTGTCAGCAGCAGCATGTGTCAAAGTGAGTGAACTACCACATTCCCTTAGACTCTGATTTATGAAGTAGCCATGGCTTCTGGAAGCACTGTGGGTGGCAGGGCTTCAATGTGGTGCTCTAAAGAGCTCAGAATCTTTCTGTACCTTATATACAGAAACCACCAAGAGCACCTACTTGGAGACTTCTGTGAGGGTCCCCAGTACAGGATGGTAGCATTACCAAGATAATGAGTGCTGCATCTAGCATCACCCACACTGTTGAGCAGTGCAGCCATCTTTATAGTGATCTCAAGTGGTGCAAAACAGACCTTCTGCACCAAACAGAAGGTCTAGACCTTCTGCACCAAACAAGAAGAGGTCAGAGAGAGTGTTCCTCGGTTATACAGTAAGTATTTCTAACAGGTGCATTTTATAGTCATTTAATACATAACTACAAGGCCCTTGCTGGACATACTCTCATGTTCCTTTTCATTTTCTTTACTGTTTTTCAGCTCCTGAGCAAATGGAAGAGAATAGGCTCCTACTCCGAGTGTGTATGGAGCATCTCTTCAGAAGGAGGGGTAAGTAACATAGCTATACTACTACAGCCAAATGTAGTTGTTATAGCAAAATATTTCCCTAAGTTATATTTATTTTCCCATGTCCGCCTTCAGTAATACCTACCTCTGGATACATCTGCAGTGTTACCACTGGCGAAGGCAGTGACCCACCCAGACAAATGACCATAGTTTCTGGATAGGGAACATATAGCTTGGCACAGCATGCCCTTACATTATGTCAGCAGCCATGCTGTACAACACATTAAACACTTTTGGTCTACTAATATTCTGCGTGTACTGTCACAGCGCTGGTAGTCCTATACAGAGCATCAGTCACATTTAAACAGTAATTCATGACTGGGTGTGGATATATCAGGATTTGCCCATGGATGGTGTGGTTTCATCACAAGCCTAAGTGATTAAATATAGCCAACCATGGGTAAATCCTGATATACACACACTCAGGAGTGGATCACTGCAATTATACAGTGACATTATTTAAGAAAGAAATTGCTTAACTTTCTTAAACATTGCTTTCGTGTAACAGCACTTCTGTCTTCCTCCATGTTGTCTTCTGCAGGCTGATATCCTGCGCATGCATGGGACTTACATTCCCACACTTGCACAGTATATCAGTGCAGTGCAGGAGAAACAACGGAGGAAAGAGAATCTCGATTGCTGTTTTTATTTATTTATTTTTTTCAGTTTAAAAAAAATCAATAATTTAATAAGCACAGCACAGAAATACAAGGATAATCAGGTATATTTCTGTTTCTTTAGTTTTACAGAACTTGCCTGTTTTATTTATTTTTTCATATTTTGCTTTGTCCCCCAGCATATGCCAACAGAAAATCTGGCTGCTGAATGGTATTTCAGCAGCCAAACTTTTTTTCTTTTGGTATATACTTGATTTACAATGGGCTGTCCAATCAGTGTGCACATTGGGGAATACTAATGACGTGTTATTGTAAAATTCCCCATATTTGCCATGCATTGTTCCATACAATGTCCATGGCTGTGCCCCTTATGCATGGCATACCTGTGGCATGCTACCTTTATACCTGTTGTGTCTGGTAGCAAAGCCTGGTATTTACACTGCAGTACTTGTCCACCATATACTGACAGATGACCTTGTTACCACCAGTAAATTGGATGCCTATAGTATGCCACATTGGAACTCTGTAGATGTTGTCCAGCATATTCTGTACAAGTGGCCATATCCACTAAGCTGTTATGGGTCCCTTTCTCACAAGACATATCCATACAGGCAACCACCAACATCTTCCATGGGCTGTGCTGTACCTCAGTGTACTATCTGCATTATTCGCCTGGGAACTGTCTGGTGGGCATTGCTAATATCCAGGAATGCCACTATGAACTCACTTTCTGTGATGGCACCATCTCTTGTACTATGCTTTGTTATACATATTCCCTGTATTACATTGCATATCTAGAAAATGTTTTGTACTTCTCTAGTTACTTGTATGGCTGATAGTTTTATATAGAAATTACTAATGTATTTTTTGTCTCTTTTTCCTCATTAGCCTTCCTTTATATTTTTATTTTATGCTTTTATTTAATTTCTGTCCATTTCTGATACTATTTTATGAAGTGTCACCCATGGCAGTAATTATGTTGTGGCAACAGTGCACACACCTTCATCTCACCCTGCCTTCCCATTGTGTTCTCCATCAGACACTAGGGCTGCCTCTCTGCTGTGTGATATAGGTCATCTAGTAAGGGTAAGACCTTGAGTGTTCCATGGTGACGTTTGGGTGACACTAACGGCAGGTCACCATATGTAACCTGGCAGGAGTTGGAGTAGTTGATGAAGGTGTTGGTTAGTGGACAGGCAGCCTGACCTGCACTGGCTGCCTGGAGAATGGCTTGTGCAACTAGCAGAGTCACATCACTGGCAGGTACTTACTGTCCAGCATGCTGACAGATGCAAGACCCAGTGGAGAAGGTAATCACAAAGGAGACTGACCTCTGGCTGGGTGCTGATCTGGGCAGCACAAGAAGGAGCCACCACCAAACCCTATCCCTCATTATGGTGATCCCTTTCCTTGTGTTTCACTACCTCCTCATCATACACTCCTCCCCAGCAGCAGTTGTCCTCTTTCCCTCTGTATGTGTCTATTCATTGTGTCACATCGGTTCTGTCAGTACATTCCTTGTTGGTCTATGACTCTTTGTCTGCCTGTGCCTCTATCCTTACACCATTTGTTCTTCCCCCATCTTCACCATACATCCTTCTCCTGCTAGCCTTCTCTAAAAAATGAAAATGAGCACCTGTCTCAAAAAATATAAACCTTTCCCCCCATACACTTAGCTCTCTTCTTTCCTTGTGACCTTCTGTATGTTCTGCTTACACTTTCCCCTTTATGACTTTCTTGTGTTCTCATTTCCCCCCATTTATATGAATGAAAGTGGTAGGGCCATTGCTAGCAGCCACATAGTATGGCTGTCAGCAGTTCTTATAGTAGCACAACATTGCACATATGGATGCATATAGTTGTTGGCATGCTGCTGGTGTTTGCAGATTGTGTGTCCGCAGTCAAAGTCCACTACTCGTTTCATGGACAGTGCCATTTGCGTGAGAAGATTACTTAATTTGATGATCATTATGGAGCTAATTTATCATCATCATCATCATCATCATCATCCCACTTTCCCCATTTTCTCAAAAAAAAATGGAACTGTTTGTTACTAAATTGTGCTAAGTCGCCTGTGGTAGCCATCATGCGGATGGGTAAGGCATGTTTCAGAATCCCAGCCATGATCTCTGTGTTTCAGTTCTTGAAAATAATTTCATTTTAAATGGAGAAACATATGGAAAGGATGTATATATTTGCTAATTGTGAGAGAGGAATTACTGACTGGATCGCAAGCCTGACAACATTTTGTATACAAGAAGGAAGAATACAAGTGCAGGATGCAGGTTTCGCACTCCATCTATGTTCTGATTTACTAGGAGTTCAGAAGAAGAAACACAGCAGATGGGGTCCATTTAAAAAAAACATGATGAGACAAATGCATTACGGGATAGCTGTGTGTTTAATAGAGGCTAGTGCCCCATTCGGCCGATAATGCTTTCAGACTTTCACACGTTATTTGTGTACTTTCAGTAAAAATGAGTTACCTTGTCCTTGGCCCTCAGGAGACATGCTTTACTTGGGACACATGACTGATAAGCAAGGATTTTCTATTTAGTATCACCCATTCTGTAATAGTATCTCTAAAATCTATAAAGGAAAATAGCTACAGATGAATGGTTACAGCTGAGGTCTAGATCTTTCTCTTGTAATTTACTGTCATTGTAGTGGCATGCTTCAGATTTTATATCAAACCTTCTCCCGGGCCCTCCGCTGAAATGGACATGTATCCAGTCGACTATATCGTCAACAAATTATATCTGAAACTTCTTTAGGTATCATTTGTCTCTTTCTAGGTGAAATGTTTTCATACAATTGATATCCCAAAATATCTGGTGAGACACAGAGGTTCATTGTCATGTACGTTTACCTTGCAGCATAAGATGTTTTTCTCATCTTTCCTAGCTGTTGTAACTTCCCTTTATTCGAGCACTGTCCTAGTGTTATGTAATGATGGTGCTGATTAAGGTGTTGCATCATTGTTTTCCTCTAGGCTCACTCTTTCCCTCTTGTTAAGCAAGAAGTACATACTGCGCACAAATAGCTCGACAAACATCCTTAAGCTTTATGTAAAAATAATTCCTGCCCCAGGCATTCTTTAGCAGTCATGCTATTTTGGTTCGTATGTCTCAGAGCATGAACTGCTGCATATGGCTGATGGTTTTTCAAAGCCAGATTGCAGGAAAGGAAACCTACTGCTCATAGCTGTTAAAGAAAGTCACATTGCTTTCCTGTTGTATAAGTAACAGAGCTTCTTAGACTTTTTTATTACCTCAAAACCCTCTCGTGCACCTGGAACTATCATTTTCTGCAACTTTAAAGTACATTTCTGTGTGTTCATACAGTTTTTATTATTTGTAATATTATAGCCTTTTCCATATATCACATTAGTTTGTGTGGACCACCAGTGAAACTATGACATATTAAAGCAGACAGATATAAGCATTTTTTTTCTTTCAGGCAGCTTTGTTTACAATTTTTTTCATTCCTATAATTTCCTATTTTTTATTTATTTAACATTTGTTTACCAGGGAAGTCTCACTGGGCAAGTTGCCCATTTTCAGTGGAGACCCAGGTAGAAAAGCCACACATATAACACATAACAGTAAGTAGTAATAAGTATTTTAAACATTAGTAAAACAGTCAGAAACTAAAATCTCATAGTAAACACATATTATCACAGTTCAGGGTAGTAAAAAGATCACAGGAACACATAGTAATACATATTTTGAGAGTACACTCAATAAGGAAAAAGTAATTTGAGACACTAGCAATTTTCAGTGTTACAGTGTTACAGTGAAAGGTTTAATATACAGTGGCACTATAATACAGAAATGCCTGTTTGGTACTGCACAATGTTTTGCTTAATTGTGTTCTAGTCATAATCCTTATATTCTCATAGGTGCAGTAAGCAAAAGAGATACAGTGAAAGTGAAGAGTGGAAAGAGAGGGTGGGGAGGGTGAGGAAGGGTGAAATAGGTTCAGCCTGGTGAGGGTTAGGAACATAACCAGTTGTCATTTATGTGGGACTTCAGTAGTTTTATTTCAATGTGCTGGGTTTCCTGTGTTTAGTATGTTCTAGGGGTGAAGCTCCATGATTTAGATACATAGTTAGAATACAATGAGTCTCCAGAGCTGTTGTTGGATTTAGTAATTATGAGTAGTCATTTTTCAGAGGATAACAGAGTTCTGCTGTTAAGGTGAATTTGAACTATGTTATATAGGGATGGGCATTTATTGGGTAAGTGAATTATGGAGTAGGCTACGGAAAGTTGATTTAGGGTTAGTAGGTTGGGGAGCTCTAGCCATTTGAGTTGTTTCAGAGAAAAACAATGATGGGTTTTATGGGACAAGTTAGTGACAAATCTGGCTATCTTGTGGTAACATAATTCTACTTTGCTTTAAGTCTGATTTTTTGAGATTGGTGAATATAGGGGAGGCGTAGAATAGGGTGGATAGTAGGTGGTCCCTAGCAATAGTTTTTCTGGAAGAGTTGGTTAAGAATGGTTTTATTCTGTAAACAGAACCTAATTTAATGTGCGCCTTTTTGATGGCATGAAATATGTGTTTGTCAGTTCTAAACTTCTCATCTAGAATTATGCGTAGTAGCTTGGTTTCAGAGGTGGGATTGAGTGGAGTGTGATTGGATGAGGTGATTGTAAAGTCCTGGTAGGGGAGGTTAGGTTTGTGACATTGGTTAGGGAACAGCATTAGCTTGGCTTTGCCGGGTTTAGGATGAGCTGGTATTTTTGTAAGAAAGATTCAATGGCAGTAAAGGATTTTTGAATATTTTCATGTATTTCTTCTAGGGTAGGTGTGGAGCAGATGACAGTGGAATCACCTGCATATTGTGCAATGGTAGCTAGGGTAGTAGCTTTGTGTAGGTTATTGGTCAGAATTGTGAAGAGCAGAGGCCCAAGAATTGAGCCTTGTAGAACACCTACTGTAATAGGGAATGGGGAAGAGAGGTCACCATGCCATTTGACTGATTGATAGTGGTTAGATAGATAATTTTGGAACTAGCTGAGAATATTTTTTGCTATATTGAGTGATGCCAGCTCATTTAGGAATTGCTCATGGGAGACTGTGTCAAACGCCTTTGACATGTCTAGGAAGTTTGAGGCAACCATTTGGCCATTGTTTTTTAGTTGGTTAACAGTACTGGTAAATTTGGGGAGTGCAGTGGTGGTGCTGTGACCTGCTCTAAATACATGTTATGCATTGGAAAGGAGCTTGTTAGATAGTAGGTGTTGCATTAGTTGGGAGTGGACACACTTCTCTAAGATCTTAGAAAGGGGATAGAAAAGATATTGGGCTGTAGTTAGTTCAAGTGAGGAGCCTCCTTTGTGGAGTGAAATTAAGTAGGAGGTTTTCCAGATTTTAGGTACATACTGCTCAGTGATTGATCTATTGAACAGTATTGAAACCGGGTAGCAGATGACATTGGCTGCTAATTTCAGGTATTTGTTTGGCAGTTTTAAGTATAGGTAGAGAGCTAGCTGATATGATGGTATATTGTGTGTGCAAGAGACCAGATGGAAGGGGAGCAAGGCTAGGTGTATTGGAGGCGGGTTCAAATTGTTTTATCATGGTGTGGATGGGAGGAGAAATGGCATAGGGGTTATCCTGAAGGAAAAGTATGCTAAGAGTGTTTTGCAGGTGAAAAGAGTGTCGGATAGAGAGATGTTTATGAAGCTGGAAATTGATGGTGTAATGATGAATGTTGTTAGTGCATATGTTGGGTGTGCGATGGATGAGAAAGAAAAAATTTGGAGTGAGTTGGATGAAGTGGTGATGACTGTACCCAAGGGTGAGAGAGTGGTGATTGGAGCAGATTTCAATGGGCATGTTGGTGAAGGGAACAGAGGGGATGAGGAAGTAATGGATAGGTATGGTGTTAAGCAAAGGAATGCAGAAGGTGAGATGGTAGTGGATTTTGAGAAAAGGATGGACATGGCTGTGGTGAATACGTATTTTAACAAGAGGGAGGAGGATAGGGTGACATACAAGAGTGGAGGAAGATGCACACAAATGGATTATATCTTATATAGAAGGGCCAGTCTGAAGGAGATTGGAGACTGTAAAGTGGTGGCAGGAGAAATTGTAGTTAGGCAGCATATGATGGTGGTTTGTAGGATGCCATTGGTGATCAAGAAGAGGAGGAGGAGTGTGAGGGCTGCACCAAGGTTCAAATGGTGGAAATTGAAAAAGGTTAATTGTGATGTGGAGTTCAGGGAAGAGTTAAGACAGGCACTGGGTGGCAATGAAGAGTTACCGAATAGCTGGGTAACTACAGCAGAGCTAGTAAAGGAGATGGCTAGAAAGGTGCTTGGTGTGACATCTGGAAAGAGGAAGGAGGACAAGGAGACCTGGTAGTGGAATGAGGAAGTACAGGAGAGTATACAGAGGAAGAGGTTGGCAAAGAAGAAGTGGGATTGTCAGAGAGATGAAGAAAGTAGACAGGAGTATAAGGAGATGAGGTGCATGGCAAAGAGAGAGGTGGTTAAGGCTAAGGATAAGGCGTATGAAGAGTTGTATGAAAGGTTGGACACTAAGGAGGGAGAAAAGGACCTGTACCGATTGGCTAGACAGAGGGACCGAGCTAGGAAAGATGTGCAGCAGGTAAGAGTGATAAAGGATAATGAGGGAAATGTACTCACAAGCGAGGAGAGTGTGTTGAGCAGATGGAAAGAGTACTTTGAGTGGCTGATGAATGAAGAGAATGAGAGGGAGAGAAGGTTGGATGATGTGCAGATAGTGAATCATGAAGTGGAGTGGATTAGCAAGGAGGAAGCAAGGAAGTAAGGATAGCTATGAAGAAGATGAAGAATGGAAAGGCTGTTGGTCCAGATGACATACCTGTGGAAGCATGGAAGTGTTTAGGTGAAATGGCAGTGGAATTTTTAACTAGATTGTTTAATGAAATCTTGGAAAGTGAGAGGATGCCTGAGGAATGGAGAAAAAGTGTTTTGGTACCGATTTTTAAGTATAAGGGTGATGTGCAGAGCTGTAGTAACTACAGAGGGATTAAATTGATCAGTCACAGCATGAAGTTATGGGAAAGAGTAGTGGAAGCTAGGTTAAGAAGGGAGGTGATGATTAGTGATCAGCAGTATGGTTTCATGCCAGGAAAGAGCACTACAGATACGATGTTTGCTCTGAGAGTGTTGATGGAGAAGTACAGAGAAGGTCAGAAGGAGTTGTATTGCGTCTTTGTGAACTTAGAGAAAGCATATGACAGGGTGTCTAGAGAGGAGTTGTGGTATAGTATGAGGAAGTCGGGAGTGTCAGAGAAGTATTTAAGAGTGGTACAGGATATGTAGGAGGGTAGTGTGACAGCGGTGAGGTCTGCGGTGGGAGTGACGGATGCGTTTAAGGTGGAGGTGGGATTACATAAAGGATCAGCTCTGAGCGCTTTCTTATTTGCAATGGTGATGGACAGGTTGACAGACAAGATCAGACAGGAGTCCCCGTGGACTATGATGTTTGCAGATGACATTGTGATCTGTAGTCAGAGTAGGGAACAGGTGGAGGAGACCCTGGAGAGGTGGAGATATGCTCTAGAGAGAAGAGGAATGAAGGTCAGCAGGACTAAGACAGAATATATATGTGTGAATGAGAGGGAGGATAGAGGAATGGTGAGGATGCAGGGAGTAGAGGTTGATGAGTTTAAATACTTGGGCTCAACAGTTCAGAGTAATGGTGAGTGTAGAAGAGAGGTGAAGAAGAGAGTACAGGCAGGGTGGAGTGGGTGGAGAAGAGTATCAGGAGTGATTTGTGACAGACGAGTGCCAGTAAGTGTGAAAGGGAAGGTCTACAAGAGGGTAGTGAGACCAGCTATGTTATATGGGTTGGAGACAGTGGCATTGACAAAAAGGCAGGAGTCAGAGCTGGACATGGCAGAGTTAAAGATGTTAAGATTTGCACTGAGTGTGACGAGGGTGGACAGGATTAGGAATAAGTATATTAGAGGGTCATCCCAGGTTGGAAGGTTTGGAGACAAAGCCAGAGATGCAAGATTACGTTGGTTTGTACATGTGCTGTGGAGGGATGCAGAGTATATTGGGAAAAAGATGCTAAGGATGAAGCTGCCAGGTAACAAGAAAAGAGGAAAGCCTAAGATAAGGTTTATGGATGTGGTGAGAGAGGACATGCAGGTGGTTGGTGTGACAGAGCAAGATACAGAGGACAGGAAGAAATGGAAACAGATGATCCACTGTGGTGACACGTAACGGGAGCAGCCGAAAGAAGAAGAAGATGTTTTAAATAGATACTTGTGCCTTTTATAGTTACTGTAACCATTCTACTGTCCATGTCTGGGTTTTTATTTTCTTGTCCCAGTTATATTATATGAGAACATTTTTCATTTCTAATAATAAAAATATTTTTTTCAGTTCCATATTCCTGTGGAACTAGTAATTTGTCGTGAGTTGCTTATTTGTCTCTTTTTTAGAAAATAGCTTTTAAGCCTTTGAAATGATTTGCCAAGTAGACCTAACAAGTGAATCAGCCTACTTTGTTAAAACATTTGTGTAAAATCTTATATTCCAGTGGCAGATGACTTCTAGTTTGCCATCTTGAAATGGGATCATAATTGTGTTTAAGGCTTGAATGCTGTACAGGAACCAGGAATTAGAGAAGCAAGTGTCATCAATAACATATGTATTCTCCTGCCACTTGCTTTCTAACCTTCCCTAAAATGGACTCCCTTCTTCAAACTTAAAGGTCTGTAGTAATTGTTTTTGTAAAATGAAAGTGTATAAACATAAAACCATAGTCAGTATGGCCTACTTGCAGCCTTGGCCAAACAGATACAAAACACAAATAATGTCAGTGACACCCCCAAGGAAAAGCATGGAGAGGCACTACTGACAGAAAAAATGAAAAATATACTCCATGGTGAAATTCCAGGTGTCTGCCATCCTTATCAAGCATTAAAGGCTGTTAGAAATATTTTAGTATCCCATACCAGTTATATTTTTTCATGCTGTAACAGAAGATCTGGTTTGAAAGAGACAATTTTTGACAGCCAGTAGGAATGAAACTGTTAGCTTTCAGTCAACTCTGCAGCTAAAGTTTTCCTAGCTTACTAGCCTATTCCATTTTCTAATAATGCTTTACCAGCTAGACTCCTCCTCAGATAATTTTTGCCACTTGAATAACTGAGGAAGTACTGCTTGAGTGTAAGGAGATTTGTAGTCATAGCTAGAGGTTCCCTCCAAGGTAGGCACTACTTCTAAATTGAGGACCCAGATACCCATCCCTTGGATGTCTGCCTTTACAGATCTTTTGCCACTGCTGGCAACAAGTGAGTCCATTCATCTCCACCAGGTTCCCTTCCGGGACTGGTTCAAACTGGCTCAGGAATTCAAGATCTTTGTTCAAAGCCTATAGTAAGGCCTGACGAGCCATTGGTGTTGGGGATCCTGCCTCTGGAGAGGAAATTGGACTACTCCGCAGTGAGGAATCAAAGTTAAGTATTTTTTCATTATCTCAATACCTAGATGCAATAGAAACTATCTTTAAAATGTTGTCCCTTCTGCTGTTGCCAGGGCCAAGGCAAACAGGTAAAGGGTAAGAAGGTCAACAAGAAGAAAAACTGCCAGGGAGAGCAAAAAGGGAAGCCGGAGGACCAGCAAGATTAGGCCACAGACAGTAAGCAACCATGACAATCTCATGCTTCTCCCTTTCCTCTCCCCTCACACAAAACTCAACCAAACCCTCCAAATCCCCCTGCCCCTCAGTTTTCTCTTACAATGATAAGAAGAAGATGATGGGGGAAGGGAGCAGCTGACTATATTTGAAAAGCTGTGGAAAAGAAATACCAGGGTGAGAGATGGATTCTACAGATTATCTGATAAGATTACATACTGAAGTTCTTGTCAAAACCAAGGTCCCAAGGTATTCTGTCAGTACCAAAAGATCAAATGTATTTGGTGTAACCCTTGAGAGAGAGGGTGTGCAAAAGGGAGAAGGGGATACAGGCTCCATGCAAGACTACTTCTGGTGTCCCTCCCCCCTCACAAAAAAGACTGTTTCTGGTGCCCAGAAAGGAGTGCTCTTGTAGACCCATTCTAGACTCATCAAGACTAAACAAATACTTGAAAGTGTCATAATTCAAGATGTTAACCTTACAAACCCTCATGACCCTCCTGACATTCCTTTTTCATCAAGTTCTGATGGTCATCTTGGATCTGAATAATGTTTACCTCCATCCATTCATAAGGAGCACAGATGCTTCCTCAAGTTCAAAGCAGGGGATTCTCATTAACAGTTTACCCTTTTGTTATTTAGATTGACTACACAAGTACTTGGCTCCAGGGAATCCTTGTTTGGATAAAAGTTAAGAAAAATGTTCAATTTTCTTTTCAGAGTTTAGCACTGTCTCACTCCTGTGTTCATAAAAACATTAGTACTACTTGCCCTGTTTAATCTTCCAGTTGGTTTATCCTCAGCTTTCATGAGTTCAGCAGAAACACTTCCCTCTTTTAGGTGTAGTTCACCTCACAGCCAACTTGTAAAGAGCATGCCTCCACTATAAACTGCTTTGGCAGTAAGCAAAACGTCAGATATTCCCAGGTTATCAGATGACTATAGGCTACTGAAGAACAATCGTTTGCTTCTCTTTTAACAAAATCGCAAGGTACACAGCCATGAGATAGAGCTCTAATGAGTCCATCTCGTTAATTGCTACACAAATATTTCTAATACCAGAATCTTCATCTTTGTTGGCCCTAGATTCTGGAACCTCCTCTTCTTCACTGAAATTAGACATCCTTCCCTTTTGACCATAAAACATTCCTTATAAATGCATGCTATCCCATCTAGCATCTGCATCTGCAGATCCTTCATCCTTCACACATATGTTCTGTCCCTCAAAATACATTTGTACAGTTTGATCTTTGAGTATTTTTGGCGCTTAGTTTTTGTAAGTGACTTAATTCAAAATTAATCTGTTCAGACCATTTACATTACATTACTGTAGTTACCTTGTTTTTCGCTGAACAATGCATGCTTTTATGACTTAATAGTTTCATTGCAATGTGCTTGCTGAGCAAGCTTCTATTGTGACGTACTTGGTAATGAACTTTCACTTGAATGTGCTCACCTGTTTGCCTCCTATAGTAGCATTCCCCTCAAGTTCTGGGTATGTATCATCTTGCCTTCCTTGTAAGGCTGACTCACTACATAACAAATCACTTTATCCCTTTTACCATCTATCCTGCTTTCTTCCTGTTTCCATTTTCTTGTCTTGTTTTCCTCCACTGTTATTTATCCTTCTCCTCTTTTCTCTCTTTCCTGTTTCCCTCCAGTGTCTGACATGCCAAACTGCTTTACAGCACTTTTTTCCAAAATTAGCAATTTAGTCACATTGTACACTAAACTGTGCAATTGTAAGCCTCAGTGTGTAAAGTTTTGTTATCTTAAATACTAGTCTTGTACACTGGGTCCCTGATGTGTAATGGCCATGAACCTAGATGGGCTTCCTAGGTATAAGATGTAGCAAGTGGCTTTACTACTCCTGTCAATTATTTGCTATGTATTGGCTTTGCCCATTCATAGGTTCATAGGTAGGTACTAGGCTATCGGCCCAAGGGCCTACGTAAGCCTAACCAACAAGGTTCCCTGGTTTACGCCACCCAGGATAGTTATTTTCCTGTGCCACTGTCTAGCAGAGACACAGAAGTGATTTTTTTTATATTTATGTTCTTGTTGTGTTTCTTGTTATGTACCCTTTTGGCTCGAGAAGTGATTTCCTTGGACCAGCTCATACACCAATTTAACAAACCTAAAATAAATAATTTTCTCCAGAGTAGTCTCTGACTTTTTGATATCTGGAGACACAGTTTTTAGCTAATTCACTGTAATGAAACTGATATTATCTTTCCAGTGCCATGCATTCATACTGGATGTTGTACAACTGTCACCATGTGCTATCAACATGCAGCACTTTGAAGATGAAACTCCACCATGTTTTGCCTTTCAGTTACTTCCACAGCAAGCTACGTTGTCCATGGCCATAAGGAAACTAATTCTTGAGCATAAACTAGACTCATCTGTTATTTTTTTCCTTCTTTTAAAGCTGCAAGAAAAAAGTAGCTCATTGATACCTTTTTTCCATTTCTGCACCAATCTTTCCACACAGTCCTGACCATCTACTTGCAGGTGAAGTCCCCATGTTTTTCTCTTACTTCAGTATCAGGCTATGAGTTTTACAACACATGGTGTTCTACCCAAATGCTACCTCTCCTCCAACCTCTTAAGCCATGAGACACACAGTAGTAATGCAGTAATCACTAATTCTAACTGACTTGGCAAACCTTGCTTGTTACTACTGTAGTACCTATAGTTTGCAGTATGAAGAAGAAATTAGTAAAAGTTGCAAATTTTAGACAATGCATATTTCAGACAAAATTTTTAGGTAGCCATTTTAAACTTTGCGTCACAAATCAGCATACCAGAATTATGCTTGTCTCAAAGTGTGATTTTTGTGTGCTGGAATAAAGTGTACCTCATTTCAGTCAGAAATACAATTTAATAACAATTCACTACTGCTGTTTATAACTTAGATGGTATAACCATGCAATGGTAATGTTCTGATATAAGTTTTTATAAAATATTTATGACACTTTAGTTTGCAAATTATAGTTCACCTTCTTGGTGATAAGCCTTTCACATTGTTTTTTTTACTGTAAAAGACACAGTTTACATCTTAGAAAGTTACTCTGAAGTAATTTCATAAATCACATTTAGACTTTAAGATGGTTAGTCTGTCCTTATCTTAATGCTATGCCATAATGGATAAGGGCAAAACAGTCTACTTTGCCTGCCTTGTCCTAGTTAAGCCATTTGATGTAGTATCCCACTCCGGCATTGTAAACAAACTCACAGAATTTGGCATAAACTCCATGTAACTCACTGGATAGCCAGCTGGCTTACTGACAAGACCCAGGAAGTTAAGACTGGAGAGACCATCTCGACAAAGAGGCCAGTCACCAGTGGAGTCCCCCCAGGGCTCTGTGCTGGGTCCACAGTACTTTGGCATCTATTTTTCAGAGGTCATGGCCAATGTCAGGGGCCTCTTACTTGCAAAGTTTTCAGTTGATTGCAAGCTACAAGCAATCATAGAAACACTCCCAATATACTAACAGGAAAGTCTAACATAGACAAATGCCAAAGCCATAAGTTAGAACTCAATGGCAGACAATGCATAGCAGTACCTTTTTGGAAATCAGCCTCCCAGGGAAACTAACTCATTGATAAAGCACCCTTAAAAGTAGACACAGTACTCAAGGATTTGAGGACTCATGCAGATAGTAATCTAGATTATGACCAACATGTGTCTAAGGTTGTTGTAAGAGAATCATTATATATTACTCAACTCATAAGTAAAAGAATGACATGGCATCTAGGGCCAGGGAGGTCATAGTGCCACTGTACTCTGCCATCATCAGACCTATCATCATTGAGTATAATGTCCCCATCAGTATCTCCCTGACCAGACACATGCAACAGCTGGAATGTCCACAGAGGTCCCTACAGGGCATAAACACAATGTCCTATGCAGATTGCTTCAAAGCCCTATCTCTTTACTCTGTTTCCTATAGACTGCTAAGAAGTGATTTATGCCTGGCTACAAGGCATCCTTGGACTTCACTCTTGTGGACCTTTTGCATAGCTGTAAAATGAACAGCACCAAAACTATTAGATCAATGGATTGAAACTTCACTTGCAACTTAAATAGGACATGTTGGAGGGACAGGTATGTATATCAGAAAATGCCCATTCTCTTGAATAGGCTTCCTATCCATGTGAAACAAAGCCTTTCCTTAAACCTATACAAGTGCAACCTAGACCGGTGGATGGGAAATCAGAATACACCCTTGATCTGACACCTGCATCTCTGATGGACAGAGGCAGCCATTAGATCATGCTCTAAATAATATACACCCTCTTAAAATAACCTCTAAGGCATAATAACTCATGGGATACATTTAGGCTGTATGGCTAGGCTTATAAAGGCTCCAGTGGTTGTTAACCTAGTGTACACCTATGAACCTAAAAGCAAGTTATTTTTTTTTATCTGCATTTTAAAGTATAAGCGGTGCTGCTGGGTAGTTGTTATCCACTTTGGTTGACACCAAAAAAAAAATTAAAATTTCAAAAATAGAAGGCAAATGAAGTGACTTCTGATTATGAATTAATTACTTGCATATGACGAAACACCACACAATACAATATTTGAGAAGTTGCATATTTCAAGAAACGGTACTACCTAAATATACATTACTACATCATATCAGTTTATTGCATAATGCCCAGCAGTTGCTATTTTTAAGGGTTGCATTAAAAACGGAATGAATATGACTTCCAAGATGGCTGCACACTGATCAACAGCTTAATTTCAGCTCTCCCACTGTGAAAGCAGCTTAATTTCAGCTCTCCCAAAACTGGGAAATAAGAGAAAGTAATTGTGCCAGCTTGAGCAAAATTCAGCTACTGGCTGGTAAGTATACTGCCTGGATGCCTGCAAAGAGGAAATTTAGAGAACCTGAAAAAAATCAACTTCAAATGTTGAACAGAAAGCACTGACTGGAAAGAAACCTGTAGCTGTTCAGCAAAAAATTGTTTAATATTCAGCTTTAGTAATGAGATGACATCTAGTAATTTAGAGGAAAAAATAAATCAAATGTACTCATAGCTGATTAAAATAAATTAAACATTGAAGGAGCATATCAATTCAAATAACAAACAGCTGAAGAAATAGAAGTTTTAACTAGCTGTCTAGATTAACTGATAAAAACTGCAAAAAATCAAAGGCTGAAATAAAGAAAAGGCAGACTGTGTATGAGTGGGTTGGGCATAATGGTTAATGTCTTGACCTCATAGACACAAGGTACAGAGTTTGATACTGACTTCAGGTTATTGTCTAGGCTTAAAATGACCCTTCAGGGCAGTTTGCCTAATATTCACTTCTGAATATAAAGGAGATTTCTCAAAAATGGTAAGAAATAGAGCACACGGAGCAAACCTGAGATTTTCTATTCTACCAGAGAAATTGGTGGAAACAAACTGTATTACTTTTATGAAAGCACAGATAACTGGACTGGTAATCCACAGCAGGATTCGTTAATTGAAAGGGCACATTGTGTGTATGTTAAAAGCCTGCTATGAGAAAGCAGCCAAGACCTGTATTAGTAAAGATGCAGTCATACCAGGAGAAGATTTGATCTTGACAAAACAGTGGCAGAAGGGAAAAGTATTAAAAGTTACAGACAGTAGAGTTTGTGGAAAATGATTATTCACTGTGCACTAGGCAAACGAGAAGTAAAGTTATCCCAGCAGTCATGGAATGTCAAGAGGTAGGTATGATATTTAGGCTGCTGTATCCAGCTGTCTTAGAATATTTTTTTCCTGTAGGACCAAAGACATGTTTGATGCAGAGCAGACTAAGTAGGAAATACAAACATTTATCGAACAAAATATGGGCCATCAAACAGATGGGGGCTTTGATTCTCATTCTTCAGACAATAAAGCTCATAAAGAGACTTTGCTAGTGAAACCTTTTCCAGTGTTGCAAAGAAAAATGCTTTAGAGACAGAAAAACACACATGAATTGACTAGATGAATCAGGAGTAACCTGGACTTGAATGAGAGTCTGGTGTTGGGAGATAGAGTTGAACAGAAAGAAGATTAGCAACACTGAAATTAGTAAATAAATGTGAGATTATAAAGCATCAATCACATGTGTGAAATATGGCTTTGCAAGAAAATGTGGTTGAGAAAGATTAGACTTATGTTGACTTTGTTAAACTTGTGGGTGCACTGTAAAATTTATACCCAACTTTGAATCATTAATATTTAGAAAGACATTAAAAGGAAAAAAGTAACTGTAAGTAAAAAAATGTTTGTTCTTAATAATATTTGTATAAAACATTTCATGATAAAAACGTATGTTACAGTATATAGTAAATCAGTTTTGTATAGTATGTAGAAAAGGGTATTTTAAATATGGGGAAGAAGGTGAATCTTTTCAATGATTGTTGCATGTGATAAAGATATTAAAGTAAACAATTACTTTTTTAGTTTTAAGAAAGATAGGCTATACTATGTAAAAAAGAAGAAAGGCTGGACAAAGGCAAGATTAAGTTAATATTCTGTAATCTTAGGCTGCTGGCATGGGGGCGGGGTGTAAATGTGCACTGATTATGTTATAGGTAGAGTTGAGATGTTTTCTCTTATTTTTGCAAATTTAATGTCTGAATTAATGCCCTTGGCTTAATCTAAAAACCAGTAGGCCTGAAAAATAAGAGAAAATGATGATTGCCATGAGAAGTGCTAAACTAAGAAAAATAATGACAGGATGGGACATTTCAGATGAGAATTAAATACAGCCGTTTGGGATGAAGTCAATGACCTTGGAGTATAATCTGTGAAGGAAATGTCCTATAATGCATCCAAGAGGATTAAACTATATTTACTTAAAACATAAAATATTCCATGACTACAGTGCTTTGCTGGCAAAAGATAACACATGGCTGGATTCTGTTTGGTCATAATTTGTTTTACTGCTTCCTCTGATTTGGTAAAACGTGTGCTTGGTTTCTGAACCTACCAACTAGCAGAGGTAACAAAGAAGGAAAGAAAGCAGATTTTGAACATCATCTTTGGGATTACTGAATATTAGTTAGACCACATTCAAAGAATTACTAACAGTGTGTAGGAGCCATTCTAAATGATAAGTGCAGCTTCTCCGGCTCAGCAGTTTAGAAATAATGCCAGTTTGATGTTTCCTTGTTACTTGGTGTGACCTTGTATTCAAAAGTCCCTCTTCTTCATTGAAGCAGATTTCCTTCTCAGTCATTTTGATTGTACAAGCTAACTGTGTATTCACTTATTTTGTTGCTCAGAGCTCTAGAAGTAAACATCAGGATCTATAGTTGGTGATTTGCTACCACAGAACATGATGAAACATGTATAATTCCCACAATCAGTTTAACACCTTAGATTGTTATATGATGTAATCATCAAGGTCTAATTAACAGGGATTCCACATGTCTGTGATTTTACATATAAAACAGCTTCTTATATGTCTGCATTGTGTTTGGGCATGTTTTGTTAAAGCCTGTGGGACAATGAATTGTTACATTAATTCAGATGATTTTTTTCTCTAGTTTAATATGCTAACTATTGTATTAATAATGTGATCCACAGAAATAAAAAAGAACAGCAGCCCACTTCACAGGGTTAGAATGTTGGTTGTGTAGAGGCTATATTTTATTCATCATGATTAAGGCCTCATAGAAGGATTTCTGTCCTGACTTAGGAATGGGGTTCCTTCCTGTCACAGTATGAAAACCCCTAATCTTTCAGCAAAATTTAAAAACTGAGTACCTTATTTGTCTACACATCTTTGTGTACCTATGGAGTTTATTAGCTAAATGAAGACTGAAGCAATAATAATTGCTGAATGAATGAAAGTCTGCTTCTTCTACTTGAATATTTCATCTGTTTCAAACGTGCAGTAAGTGCATGTTATCTTCATATACATTGTAGGGTGGCCACGGTGGTGCAGCGGTTAGCATTGTCGCCTCATAGCAAGAGGTTTCCTGGTTCGATCCTTGGCTGGGGTGCCTTCTGTGAGGAGTCTGCATATCCTCCCTGTAGCTGAGTGGGTTTCCTCCGGGTGCTCCGGTTTCCTCCCACATCCCAAAGACATGCTGTAGGTGGATTGGACACTCTAAATTGGCCCTAGGTGTGTGTGTGTGTGTGTGTGTGTGTGTGTGTGTGTGTGTGTGTGTGTGTGTGTGTGTGTGTGTGCCTTCTGTGGAAGGTTGTGCACCGGGCTGGCAAATCAACACTGTAAAAAAACTCCAGTGCCATTCATGAGCAGACAGGTGATCCGCTGTGGTGACCCCTAACCGGGGAAAAAGCCAAAAGAAGAAGAAGATCTTCATACACATTGTGCACATTATTACAAGACTTTTCTGTTCTGTTTTGTGCTCTTATCCTTTCTTATATTCTGTCAGCTACAGGAACAAAAGAAGGATTTTCTTATACTAGTATGTGTTTTAATTGCTGAGAAGAGGTTTGCCTTTACCTGGTTTACCCAGTTCTGCATTTGGCCCTTCTGTAACTACTGTCCACTTCCCACTGCTAGTTTTAGGATCATAGGGAGTTACTAGGCTATTGGCCCTAGGGCCCTTACAAGCCTAGCCAAGTTATACCCTTATTTCTACGATGAACACCTAAAGCCCGTGTCCAAGAGGGACACAGGTGGAACCCATGGGATGAATCCAATCATCCAGATTGCGTTTGAAGAGGGCCAATGAAGTGGGAGTCTGTTCTAAAGGTGTGGTAACGTCTGGGAGACAAATCTGTCCCTCCAGCAGGTTCTATTAACGTCACATACCAGGTTATGGTCTTTAGAGTGAGTAACCCGTGTACTATTTGACTTGCAGTTATGCAGCATTTCCAGTAAGGCAGGGTCAGAGATTGCCTTATATGCAAAACAGAGACGCCTCTGAGCAGTCTGTATGAAGCAGAATAAGGTGACAGTGATTTGAGAAGATCCACATAGGACAGATGCTGAAGACATTGAATTTTCCTTGTGAGGAACCTTTGTGCTTTCTCCAATTGCTGCAGGTGCTTGGAAATGTACATTCCAAAAGGGGCATTGTACTCAATTATTGGCCTGATGAGGGAAGAGAACAGGGAGGTTATAACTTCTTTTCTACTGGAGGCAATGCCCTTACTTATGAGATGAGCAATATAGAATCCCCTTCTTACCACTGTGGAGAAATGCTGATTAAGGGTAAGATTGCTGTCAACCTGTGTATCCAGGTCTCTCACCACTAAGTGTGTACTTAGGGTGTTGCTATTGATGTAATAGTTAGCAGGAGCATCACTGTTACTGAAAGGGATGATAATACATTTTTTTGCATTGAGTTTAAGGCCATGACTTTGGCACCAATTATTTGTTTGTGTAAGACCCTCTTGTAGGATTTTGACATCATTTGGAGATTCTGTGACATACTCCCAGTTTGCAGTTATCAGCAAACTTTGTCAGCCACAGACGTTTAGTTTTTGCTTGTACTTTGAAGAAATAGATTCCAAACAGTAGAGGTCCCAGTAATGATCCCTGTGGAACACCACTGATTACAGGTCTGCTGTTGGAGGTGAATTACCCTATTTTGCCTGTATGTGTTCTATCAGTGAGCCAGTTAGTGACCCATCTAATGATATAAGGGTTGATACCTAGCTGGGTGAGTTTGTTAATGATGCCTGAGTGGGAATAGTGTCAAAAGCCTTGGCTAAGTCTAGGTAGGTTGTATGCACAGATTTCCCCTCGTCCACGGCCTTGGTGACTGTCTTGAAGACGTCCACCAGGTTTAACAGGCATGATCTCCCTTTGGCATATCCAAACTGAGTAGGTTTAACCATTTGGAGATTACCTATATCTTTGTTGATAAGGTCCATGATGATTCGCTCCATGGCCTCGCAGATAAGGCTAGTTAGGCTAATAGGTCTCTAGTTCCCGGGGTCAGTGGAAGCACCACCATTGTGCAGTGGAATAGCTGTGGCCATTTTCCATTCAGCTGGGATGAAGTCGGAGCTTAGACTATGATTGAAAAGAGTACTCAATGGTGATGTTAATTCTTGTTGGAGCTCATGTAGGACGCAGGCTGGGATGTTATCTGGTCCCATGGATGCTGTGTTTTTGGCCTTAGAGAGGGTGTTTATGACCTGCTCTCTAGTGATACAAGGTAGGGAACAGGTGGTAGGGATGTCATGGGGTATGTGTGACGGGGACAGGGGAGTGAAGTTTTCACAGAACCTGTCGGCCAACAGATTAGCTATGTCCACAGGCTCAGTATATGTGGTATCATTAACTACCAGTTCAGCACAAATCTGGGCCTTTCCTTTTAGGTTACGGATGTAACTAAAGAATGTCTTATGGTTGTCCTTAGTAGAAGAAGCTAATTTGGATTCATAGTTTGCTTTGGAGGACTTCACAAGAAGTCTTAGTTGCTTGTTTATGCTGAGGAGGGAATGTTTCCAGTTTAGGGCTTGCTCCCTCTTACTGTTAGACAGCAAATTCTTCCTCTTATTAATGGCAGTTGTCCACCAGGCAGGTTTGCTCTTCCTTGAGAAGCTTGTTTTGGTCCTATCAGGTATGGCCGAGTCAATGCAGTTGTACAGGTGTTTGTATAAAGCATCGGTGTAGAACTCGGTATAGTTGGCAATTCCATCTGAGGAGGGGGAGTGCAATGAGGCTATTTATACTATACTGTAAGAGGTTATAATCTGCTTTGTAGAATTTTTTTTAGTTTAGTTGCTGCTGGGGGGGGGGGTCAGGTGTGATAGTTACTTTGAATGACACTGATTTGTGGTCAGATCTCACCAGGGAAGATCTCACAGTGGAGGTGATATAGTAGTCTTCCATATTGGTAAGCACCATATCTAGGATGTTGGCACACTCCTTGTGGGGGTGTCAACCAGCTAGTCCAGTTAACAAAGCCAAGGAACCTTTGGGCAAGTGAGTTTGAGCACAAGAAATTTACCCAGTCAATGGATGGGTAGTTAAAGTCGCCCAAAACCATGGTGTTCGGATGCATCTTAATAGACTCAAGTAGATCCAAATAGGCAGAGTGAGTGTCCTGATTCATGGAGGGGGTCCTGTAGCTGGCAATGACTTGAATAGGTGTCCTACCAAAAGTTAATTGCACCTGAAGTGTCTCTAGAGAATCATACTGTTTAACCAATCTGGAGGTGTATTTACCTTTAATGAATATTGATACACCACTTCCTTTAGTTTTCATGCCTTCAGTTTGTGATCTGACTGTCTAGAAGGAGGTGTAACCCGGTATGGCTGGGGTGCTCTCCACAGCCTTGAACCAGGTTTCCATGACTGCACAAATGTCTACGTCTTTCAAGGTGAGGACTGCTTCTAGTGAGTGCAGTTTCATGTTAAGACTCCTAGCGTTTAATAGCATAACCTTGAGGTTGTTTTTAGATGGCGTTTTTACATCGGGAATTTAGTCCTTGAGACACTGCCTAAAAAGGCACTATAGGGGTTGCAAGAGCCTTAGCCAGTAACAGAAATCCCAGGGCTGAAAGATGAAGACCATCTCTGGTAAAGCATCGAGGTGTGTTGATCACATCATCCCAGGCTGACAGATACTGGATCCCCTTAGTATGACACCAGAAACTAAGCCAAGTATTGAAGTCAGTGATTTTCTTTTTGTAGTGAGGCATCATCCTAGGTGAAGGTAAAATGCTGGTTAAGGCTAGGGACATACCTGCCTGAGACACATAATCCGAGAACTCAGTCATGTCTCTCTTCATATAGTTCAGAGAGGTATATTTCAAGTCATTCACACCAGCATGGACTATGATGGAGTCATAACAGTACCTTTTGTTGAGAGACTTAAGTGCTTGTGTGATATGGCGTATCGTAGCATCTGACAGAGAGTTGACAGAGACCTTTTCCTTATCTAGCCTGGTGAGAGGAACATATGTATGTCTCATGATGGAATCACCTATGACTAATATGTTTGGTTTTGTGTTTTGCCTTAAGGGCTTGAGAGGTGAGACACTGGTGCGTGAGCTATTATGTATATTGTGTTCTGCGAGGTGTAGTGTAGTGTGCTTGTGTTTGTGTTTGGGAGGCCTCTGGTGTTTAGATATGTTTCTGGTGAGGACCTCTGCATACGTAGGTACAGTGGCAAAAAGTAAAAAGTGGACATACCCCTGTTAAAATGCTAGGTTTTTGTGATATAAAAAACTGAGACCACAATAAAACATTTAAAAACTTTTCTATGACTGTACAATTCAGTTGAAAAACAAATAAATCTGTTAGGGGAAAAAATATAAAAAATGTACAATAAGCTGGTTGCATAAGTCTGCACACCCTTAAACTAATACTTTGTTGAAGCACTTTTTGATTTAAGTATAGCATTCATCTATCAGCATGGCACATCTTGACTTAGCAATATTTACTCACTCTTCCTTGCAAAAGTGCTTCAAATGTGTCAGATTGCGAGGGCATCTCTTGCGCACAGCCCTCTTCAGGTCACCCAACAGATTTTCTATTGGATTTAGGTCTGGGTTCTGGCTGGGCCATTCCAAAACTTTAATTTTCTTCTGGTAAAGCCATTTTTTTGTTGATTTGGATGTATGCTTGGGATCATTGTCGTGTAGAAAGGTGAAATTCTTCTTCATCTTCGGCTTTCTAGCAGACACTTGAAGGTTTTGGGCCAAAAGTTTCTGGTATTTGGAACTGTTTGTAATTCCCTCCACCTTGACTAAAGCCCCAGTTCCAGCTGAAGAAAAGCAACCCCAAAGCATGATACTGCCACCACGATGCTTCACAGTGGGGATGGTGTTCTTTTGGTGATGCAAAGTGTTGTTTTTGCACCAAACGTACCTTTTGGAATTGTGGCCAAAAAGTTCAGCCTTGGTCTCATCAGAAAATAACACATTTTCCCACATGCTTTTGGGAGACTTGATGTATTGTTTTGCAAATTTTAGCTGGGCCTGGATGTTTTTCTGTGTAAGAAAAGGCTTCCGTCTTGCAACCCTACCCCATAGGCCAGACATATGGAGAATATGGGAGATTGTTGTCACAAGTAGTACACAACCAGCACTTTCCGGAAATTCCTGCAGCTCCTTCAGTGTTGCTGTAGGTCTCTTGGCAGCCTCCCTGACCAGGTTTGTCTTTTCATCAATTATGGAGGGACGTCCAGTTCTTTGCAATGTCACTGTTGTCCTATATGTTCTCCACTTTTTGATGACTGTCTTCACTGTGTTCCATGGTATATCCAATGCTGTGGAAATTTTTTTGTACCCTTCTCCTGATTGATACCTTTCAACAATGAGATCCCTTTGATGCTTTGTAAGCTCTCTGCGAACCATGACTTTTGCTGTAACAAGCAACTGAGCAAATGTCAGGAAAATCCTACTATAACAGCTGAACTTTATTTGGGGTTAATCATAGTCTCTTTAATTTATGGCAGGTGTGTACCCAAGAAGACTGAATGCTAAAATTAAATCAAAAGGTGCTTCAACAAAGTATTAGTTTAAGGGAGTGCACACTTATGCAACCAGCTTATTGTATGTTTTTTTTATTTTTTATATTTTTTCCCCTAACAGATTTGTTTGTTTTACAATTGAATTGTACAGGTTATAGGTCACATTAAAGGTGGGAAAAGTTTTGAAATGATTTACTGTGATCTCATTTTTTTATATCACATTAACCTGGCATTTTAACCGTGGTGTGTACACTTTTTATATCCACTGTATGTGTGATATGGGTTTGGGTGGAGTAGGAGATGAGGTGTGCATGCTGGCAACCCGCTCATTGTCCTATGTACTGACTGGTGTGTGAGAGAGCATGAATTCAAGGTTCTTAATGTAGATGCATCTCTCACACATTGTGTTTGTATGGACTAGGAGTAGAGCGTTGTCAGTGAGCACGAGGCAGTTGCTACACTGCCTCAGGATGCCCATGTCGACCAAGCTGGCTGGAGAAACTGTGGGAAATTGTCCATTCATAGTGTCAGGTAAATTTATATGGTCAGGAAAAGAGGTTACACTTAGGAATGGCTAGTGGGTGAGTGGTGTGTTGGTAGCGCTGAGGCTAACCAAGCCTTCTATCTGGCTTGAAATCAAGCTGATGAACATGTGACCACTATATATCAGTGTATTCTATGTATTCATCTGTAAATCAGTGCTTTCCTTTATGTTCATTTTTAATCTGCTAAATTTGAGCACCCACTTATGTCCTCTCTTGTTTCCCATTTAGTTGTACACAATCTGCCAAAGCCTTTGTATATTTTTTTCAAGATGTTAAAAGTACATGGCTTGACACCTTCACCCTTTATGCTGTCCTGACAGAAGAGCAGTAGCACTCTTCTTTGGGATCAGTCCTTTTATTTGAATGCCAATTTATCAAGACTATTTTGTTGGCACTGCTCCCTACTTCAGAAGTGGAGTAATCCTGGAGTCAGTATAGTTAAGCAAGGAATTTTCCACTTTGTAGGGAGCAAATTCAGCGTAACAGTCTCTCAACAAGTCATCTGGCAACAAACCAGACCAAACCCTTCTCATTCTGCTTTCACATCCCATTCCTTCCAAACTGCTCTACATCTTGGATGTTTCTTTCTGAACAATCTTCAGTGACTATTTTAAGGTATGATATTCGGAAATGGATGGACCATTCAAAAGATGGTGTCAGCAGGGCCACTAAAAGGGAAAAGCACTTTTCTTATCCTTTGAGTTTATATATTTTGCTATGCATCATGGCCTGCAATTTGAGCTGACTGCTAACCACCTTTAAATATTGATTAGAATGGTTCATTCTTCCTGTCCTGAAAATGTTACCACATTTGTCTTCCTCTACTTCCCTCCTTATACTTTCCTATTTCTTTTTCCCTATTAATAACCATCTTTTGTATTCTGCTTATTAGAACCTGCACTGTTTTTTATTTCACCCCAGCAGTTATCTCCTAAACAGCCCTTCTGGCTTTTTGAGTACTGTCTCACTATTCTTTCTGCACACTGTACATGCTGTTCCTGCCATGTTTACAGTCCCTCTGCAATGTATACAAATAATCCGGAAGAACTTACCTGAGGAAAGATGCATGAGGCAGCATAACTGTAGCTGACATGAGGCCTGGTCTTTGTCTTTTGAGCATCACCTTTGTGCCCCCTTACTGGCAAACAGTGTGGGATCTGCTTGAGCATTGCCCCCTCCCAGTCCATTTTGTAAAAATCTAGTTAAAGAACAGTAAAATAATGTCTCATGCCCATTTCTTTTTTGATGTCTTTATTGTGTTAAATCATGTTAGTGGGTCTATATTATAATACCGAAAATCCTTTTAAGCGAACACAAAAACACAGACACGCATTGCGCGAACCGTGATTATGACGAACGTACGAAACCGCGAAATACAAAATGTCGAATCCCCATAGACAGCCAACTCCACCTCCCACTACATACTGCCTACCCAAACAAAATAAATAAACCACATACATACACTAACCAAAACTCTACTCCTAACCCTAAAGTTGAGCACCAAAACCCTACGTCAAACCCTACACTAAACCTTACATACATTACTATCTATGCACTTACCTTAACCCGCACCCTAACCCTAAGGTCCGTAACTATTGCACACTTACCCTACAGCGATATACCAAAACAAAACAAGTAATCCACACGCATACATTTAACAAAACCCTAATTCTAACCCAACCCTAAACCTTACATACATTACCTATCTATGCACTTACCTTAACCCGCACCCTAACCCTATAGTCCATAACTATCGCACACTTACCTTACGGAGCTGTACCACAGACGGGCCAACCATGACACTTCGACTTTTTGAATTTCGTGGTTTCCTACGTTCGACATAATCGTGGTTCGCACAATACGTGTTGGTGTTTTCGTGTTCACTTAAAAGGATTTTTGGTATTATAATATAGACCCCATGTTAGTTTGGCAAAGTTTGCCAGGATATGGTTCATCTAAGAAGTGACTGAATGAAACCTGTTCAGTAGAGATCAGTTAATTGATTAGAGCATTCCAAACTTTGCCCTGGGAGCAAAGCTCCCACATCCCTATGAAGGTGGGAACTCCATGAAATTTCTCTATATTGTAACTAACTCCGAGGTGGCGAGGTCACTAAACCTATTGGTAACTTACCATTTTAAAAGTTCCAAAGTACCATTCAATTGGTTGGTCCCAAGCAGGCAAGCTTTGTTCATTATCATTTACATGACCAGCTATGTACCTGTACTTGGTTCACAGAAGCAGTGACCATTTGCCAGAAGCCTGACTAGGACAACCCATTCCAGGGGATCTTTTAGAACTTTTATTTTCCATGGGAGTTTTACCTTCAATGTGAGGAAACATCCTCTTGCATCGAATGTTTATTATAGTTAACTCTTAAAGCCATCAAACCTTGAAATAAGTTTTGACTTTTTTAAAGTTTTGAAGGTCTTTTCAGTTGCTTAGTCCTAGATGAATGGCCTTCTTTCATTTAGTTACTGCCCAGATGGCCAGTTGCCAACATGCCAGAAATTAAGATGTTAAGTTGTCTATCTCGCCTTCATTCTTGCTGGTTGGATTCGGAGCTGATCCTCGGCTCCGACTCGGCTATCTACTAAAGCTCGAGAGCTATTTACTGGCTCGAGGCCTCCCCATATCCCACAATGCTTGGCGCTAGATACCCAGATCTTGTTTGCCGCTTCAGCTATGAGGTTGCGCTTTTACTGGCTCAGGTCGTATTAATCCTTTTTTCTATTATTAGCTAATATTTACCTTGTATTTTTCTTAGATATAGTTAGTTTTACCCTTGTAGTATAGTTAGACTGTGTATCCCCTAGTTTATCCCACTAAGGAAACTCATTTTCTGTTAGAGAGTTTCTACCCCCCCCCGTTGTTTCTTCTCTATTAGTGGCTATCTACTAAAGCTCGAGAGCTATTTGCTGGCTCGAGGCCTCCCCATATCCCACAGTGCTTGGTGCTAGATACCCAGATCTCGTTTGCCGCTTCAGCTATGAGGTTGCGCTTTTACTGGCTCAGGTCGTATTAATCCTTTTTTTCTATTATTAGCTAATATTTACCTTGTATTTTTCTTAGATATAGTTAGTTTTACCCTTGTAGTATAGTTAGACTGTGTATCCCCTAGTTTATCCCACTAAGGAAACTCATTTTCTGTTAGAGAGTTTCTACCCCCCCCCCCCGTTGTTTCTTCTCTATTAGTGGCTAACCCCACCCTTTTTTGTACCTATAGGAGTAGTGTTTAGCCTTGTACTTTTATATATATATATTATTAAGGATAGTTGTTGTTGTTATTAAATGTGGTGTGATAGTTTTTTGTAGTTATTATTGTTAGCTTAACTAGTGCGGGTGTGTGAGTGCTTCTGTGTGCCTTTTTAAGCACTAGTTTAATTTTTCTCCCTTTAGTATCCCCTGGCCAGTATGTCCAAGGGTACTAAAGTCTCAGGCTTCAAGAAGTGTGACTCGTGCTGTCAGAAGATGTCTCTGACAGACGGTCACACTTCTTGTGTGTATTGCTTGGGTTCCCTACACCTGCAGGACTCCTGCTCGGTCTGTCACACCTTCAGCCCAAGAGTCCTGCAGGAGCGTAGGAACAAGCTTATTTTGAGATGCTTACTTAAGCCAGAGGGATCCCCGGCGAAGCCTCAGTCGGGGAAATCCTTAAAGCCTGCCAAGCCGTCAGCTCCCAGTTCGGAGCCGTCGCCAGGCGGAGCATCTGCCTCCTCCTCTTCGGTTCCGGCTGGAGCCGACATCTCTAGACCTCAGTCGGCTCTGACTTTAGTGTTGGAACCGTTGTTGGGTCGAAAACTTTCTAGGTCCCCTTCCCTAGAATCAGTTCGTTTGGCTCCGAGGTTACCGTTGCTTCAGTCTGAACGAAGCCATAGGTCCCACTCCTCTCGGTCCTCCAGGTTATCTGATGATGACTTGGAGAGGGTGGTCAGTAGACTCCTTAAATCGCAGGCCCTGGCCAAAATGTTAACCAGCCCTTCTTAACAGACTGTGGCTGTCCCGGTGTCTTCAGCAGTTCCTCCTCCGACTCCCCCTTTGTGTTCTGAGCCAGAGCTGGTTGGGGCTCGAATCTTGGAAACATCAGAGCCGATACCACAGCTTTCGGCTCCTTCGTAGGCTCCGATCTTTTCAATGGTTCCTTCCTTGGAGGGATCTGGGTGCCAGGACTCCCTTGTCGGCTCCGAGGGGGCGAGTGGCATCGGACCCTTGTCTGGCCCCGTTCTCCCTCTCGGGGCTTTGGCGCAGGTGAGCTCAGCCCCGACATCGGCCTCAGAGCCATCCCTCTCGGTGCCGGGAGAGGTTCACGTCTCTTCGAAGCGGGGACCCTCTGCTCTGCCTGATATAGATATATATATATATATATATATATATATATATATATGTGTGTGTGTGTGTGTGTGTGTGTGTGTATATATATATATATATATATATATATATATATATATATATATATATATATGCCCTTCCATTGTTCCCTTGTAAATTAATTTTTCAGTCTCTCTCTGTTTTCAATCTTTTCTTGCCTCTTCTGATTGATTTTTATAGTTATGCAGTATTTTATATGCCCTATTAATCATTCCATTTTAATAGCAATTTCTGTTCTAGATTCGACTAAAAAACAGGTGTTTTGATTAGGCCCCCCCTGTCAGTTTCTCTTTGCCTATACTCCGATATCAGTCCCTGATAGGGAAGGCAGTTTATTGCCTGCAGTCCAAATTTCTTCTTGGCCTCATTCCACTCTGTTATCTTTCCCTCTGTAGTTATTTGCTCCCCATACCTTGATTCCTTTGCCAGTTTTGTCCAGTAAATTCCAGACCCCTCTTGTCTATTTTCTATACCCCTACTTGCAGTCATCCTTACTGGCAAAATTCTTCTTTCTTCATTCATGTGTTGGCTTAGTTATTAGAATACTTTCTGCAACTTTATGAATATAATATTCTGTATAGTGGTTATTATTCTCTTTAAGGATCTGCATCCAGAATCCCATTCTCACCTTATTTCTTGAAACGCCCCCCCCCCACTGCTTCATCATCAACCCTTTCCACTTTCAATTAAATCCTTCTCCTTGTGTTATGTGTAAGAGCCTTAATTTTATAGCTCTAAAATATCGAAATTGAAATCATGTAATCTTAAACCAATTTGTTCTATCATGAGGACCAGCTTATTTCACTTAACTTTAGCCTTCTTTGCCTCCTTGATAAATTCCTTCAACTCTTTATTAATTATTGCCCACAATTTTCCCTCTGGTTGATAAAAATGTGTTTGACCTATATTTAAAACTAAAGGGACTAAAAACATTTCACTGCTTCTATATTACTATCCATATCCATAAAAAAGAACTTCCAGTTTCTCAGTTTTTGTACTATCTTAATTTATTCTGTTGCCCTATATACCTAGCTGCCATAGCGAAAGCCATTTTAATCCATACTCCTAAATACTTCATCTTATCCTTTCCCCAAAAATAAGGGTATTGCCAAACCAAGTCATGCATGGGTAAATCATTTATGGGTATAGCCTTTGCTTTTGCCTTCATTAAGTTTGTATCCTGAAAAGACCTGAACCTGTCACACAATACCAATTCCAGTTGTTTGGGATGAAAGCACTCAATGCTGGTGTGTGTTCTAGAAATAAAGAAATTTTTTCCATCCTATGCCCTTTTCAGTGGAGTTCTTGCTTTGATTTATTGGTTTTTGACACAATACCAAGATCCTTGAATTTCTTAGTCCCTTACTTTCTTTGCCAGTATAAAGCAAATAACAAAGGTAAATAGGACACCCCTGCATGGTTCAACTGTTCAAGCACAGCTTATCGGAGAAGAACCCACCTACTTTCATTCTTGCCTTCAGTCCTTTATACATCTTCCTATTTAACCTTATTATTATATCAGGGATTGCAAATGATTCCATTGCTTTTCTCATAAAATTCCACCATACTCAATTGAAGCTTTTATCTGCATGAAGACCCACCAAATACAGTGGTATTTTCTTACAATCAGCTTCCCTCTGGATCATCGTTGTCTGTTGATATTGTCAGATGTTTGCTTCCCCTCCAAAAAACACATTGATCCATACCTATAAAATTATGACAACAACTTTGCCATTCTTTTTGCTAGTATAGGCATAAACAATTTATAATCATGGTTTAAAAATGAAATTGAAATGGGTCTGTATCAGGCTAGGTCTGACATATAAAGAAGGCTCTTGTCAAAATATAAGCTGAAATTTGAAAATGCCTTAACTACTTTAGCAGTGGAAGTCATGAACAAATTTTACAAAATTTTCAAGCTAAACAGTTGGCATAACATATAGCATAGTACAGGAACAAAACACTAAAAGATGTGGTCATAAGAGTATGGATTGTTTAAAACTAATGCTGGTATAGGTACTCTGTGAGTAGTGCAAGTTCAAGCAAGAAAATGCCAGCAAATTGTGTTAGAATTGGGCAAAAAGTAATAGCCTGTAAAATAAGAAAAATAAATGAGTATGCCACCTCCATAGCATAAATATATAAAGCAATTACTATGACCCAGGTGACCCCAATCTGATTAGCAGCTCAGATGCTTGATGAGGTGGGGGGGGGGCAGAAATGATAAGGCTTAACCTGTCTTCAGAATGGGGAGGGATGGTGATGACGTGAATGGGCAGAGCTATAACTAAGACCCTGGTGGAGACATGAGATGATCCTGCTCTAGGGCCCAAGTGAGGACATTCTCATCGATCATACCTCATTACAGGTGGATGTATATCAGTGATGCCAGCACTTAGGTGATCAAGACATAATTCTAAGCTGCACACCCTTCCTCTGTGTTTTTTTTTTGTTCCCCCCAGGACTTCACACAAAATTGGTCTAGCAACAAGAACTGGGCAAACCTATAGCATCAATAATAAATACGCCCAGCAGATCTTAGACTTTGTGAATACCTACTGTCTTGAATAAGTGGTCAGTCTTCCCACTAAAGGCCCTAATATCCTTAATATTGTCCCCATGAAGATATTTCCTTCTCAAAAACATGCCTCTTATAACTTATATATAAAAATAGTAAAAACGGGGATTCCAACCACTGTAGCCACCAATAACAAAAGAAAAACAGGCAGGAAGGAAGCACTCAGGTTCACAATTTCTGCAAGGTTTAATGACACAAACAGGTAGATGAGCAACACATGTATTGCTCATCTACCTATTTGTGCCATTAAACCTTAAAGAAATTGTGAACCTGAGTGCTTCCTTCCAACTTATAGATGAACTAAATAAACTCCAGAGGAACTATTCGCCTACTGACCTTTCACCAAAGTTATTAGACTCACCTTCGATTTCTTACACCAAAATAGTTGCACTGAGAAGGCCATCCTATCTGTTCAAATAGTATGAAATTTAAGAAGAAACCCTTATAATGGAATGTATTTTTACAATAAATATCCATCTCCCCACCAAAAAGAAAAGTTCTGAAACATGCAAAAACCTTAAATGTAGCATTAGAGAGTAGAAAACTGAGTATGAACTCAGTGTAACCATCCCCAATAAAGGTACCTATAAATCCTTCTTGACCTATGTCAGGAAGCTAGGAGGGAGCAGCCAAATGTGCTGTAAACTTACTACACCAATATACCCACTCAAAACCCAGCCAAATAACCAGTATCCTAGTAGATAAATTTAGTTCCAACTCTACTATGCCAGTTGTCAACTCACTCAAATATTCCTCCCATCCTCAAAAGCCCCACACAAATTACCAGGCCAAGTTTTGGCAGCTCAATACAAAGCTAAAAGCACCACTTCCTTGGGTTCTAATTACATTGCCTACTTATTAGCACTAAATATAGCCTAGCTGAGCCTCTCCTTAACCTTTTTAAGCCCAGTCTCTCCCCTGAATACATATCTGTGATTGAAGGAACTGCCAGTGAAGCTTTGCCACAATTTTAGGCAATCATAGACCCATTATTTTCACCAGTTACTTTTTTTTCTCCTCCGGGACTTTGCATGATGGTTCCATTACTGACACGCAACTGCTCCATTAATTCTGGAGCCAAATGACATGCCTGGGGTGGGAGAGGTGGCCCATTCATTCATTCTTGCCAGAGAATCCCAATCAACTCCCCAGTTCTTAGCGAGAATTGAGTGGTAGGAAGTAGGACAGTTTGCTGGTCTGAAGTGGTGACTACCTTCACAATGGGAACATCCACTTCCCCTAGGCAGCATGGCCAAGCAACCTGTTGTAGTTTCCATGAGGAAGTGTACCTTGCATACCGTATTCCCCTCTGCTTAGTGGAAATAAGCACCATGACTTTGGGTGAAGTGGAGAGAGGATGAGGTGAGTAGTTTTAGGCATAAATTGAGGGGACACCCAGGTGGAGATGCACAGTGACAGATCCTGTTGGTGAATTAAAAATAAGGATTTGGTGAATGCCTTAGCCAAACATAGCATGAGTTTTATAGCATGAGTTTTGCTAAATTTAAAAAGTTTACATTCTTGGTGCTAGAACAACTCATTGTGGATGTTAGAGGGGAGTAATTTTATTAATTTTTGGGAGATGAAGGAATTCCCTTTTTGATGAACTAAGCACGCAACAAACAAACAAACACAACTGTATATATATATATATATATATATATATATATATATTGGAATCTTTTATTCCTGTTGCTGATATCCTTCACAGAATGAAAGAAATCATCCTTTGGGATATAAAAGAGTACTAACAGGCCTAAGTGAGGTGCAAGACTTTCATGGGCTTGCTTGAGCCTAAACTTATTGCCGTTTCTCTGGTCCTAAATGTCCCAAAATATGTATTTACTAATGCAGCAATGGAGCCTACTTCCCTCTACCCATCATCTGGGAAACCTGTGTTATAAGGCCTAGATTCCCACTATATAAAATCCTACTGGCTGATCCAGCTGCAGTGTTCCTAGATTCCTGAAGAGGACCTTCTTTGTCTACATCCAGAAGCCCCATTTCCAATGACAGAAAGTAGAATTCTTCAATGCTGTAGGAAAAAGACATATACATCTGCTGCCATGGCTTTTCGGTGTTGAAATGCTAGACTGACATGCTTTAGCTTTAAGAGTCTGTACTTAATAAGCTGAAGTCTAAAGCAGAGGGGATGAAGGGAAAGTGCATGAAACAGGATATAGCAAAGCACTTCAAAAGTGTGGCTGTGATGCACTAGCTGCATCAAACAGG